>NW_014542731.1:548491-650093 GCF_000741045.1 Vigna radiata var. radiata
CACCTAGGGTGATGACACGAACCTTGGTGAAGTTCACTAAAATCTGCCACATAAAACACTCTTGTAATCGATTACAATAGGCTTGTAATCGATTACGTGAGCCATATTCCTGTTTTGGACATCATGTTGTACTGAAGGAACCACCTATGGTAGCGTGAGGGACCATGGGTGATTTTGGGTGTTAAACAAGTTGTCCATAACCTGAGTAGCACTCGTTTACATGGCCATTGTAAACGATTACATTGCACACTTGACCACCATTATCTTCACCAATTTAGCTATATTCATCAAATCACAACCATTAATTCATTTTTTTCCACAAACATTATGACTTGGAAATCAAATTATAAAGCACTTCAATGAAAGACACATTAAATTTGCAATTATGAATTACATAAATGTATTGAAGCAAACATGGATGTTCTATATATTGAACCAAATAGGTTTAATTACAAGATCTTTTTCTTGTCCTAAGACTCAGGTCTAATACAATAATTACTCATTTTTCTTTCTAACTACTACATTTGCGGGGTATGGTGTCCTAAGTGTTTGACTCTTAAAATGCCTTCTTGAACCAATCCTAACATACGTCTTCAACTGTGATTTGTTGTTGGACATTCCACCCGGTGCATTTGGCGACATTGCACCTTCTTCATTGTTGCACATTCCACCCGCTTCCTCGTTAGACATTCACCAAGCAAATGGAGTCTTCGAAACGACTTCCCGTTGCTCCTCTGTCAACCGTTCGTTGAGAGTGCAAACATACATAGTTGAAAATGAATGACGAACGGTCAATTTCCCAAAGAAAATAACTCAAATGAAAACACCAAAACAAATTACAAAAACCCATAACGTGTGGAAGAAATGACAACAACCCCAATACCCAAACCTAAAACCCAATACCCAAACCTACAATGGGAGAAGACATTTACCTTGGTCCAACGAAGGTCCATTCCGGTACTTCCCATTTCAGCAAAACGATGGAAAACGAGAGATGCAAGAAGAAGGCAATGGAAAGGACGAAAACGCCGGAGAGGACGAAGGGAAAGGAGGAAATATGAGAGAGAAAGTTTTCTGACACAGAACACTAATGAAATTGGCCAAGGGTAGAATTGGAAGCAGAAAAGTCTGAAACCCTTTTCATTCTGTAAGCCAAAATTTTTTTAAAAAAAACAAAGAAAATGACCCAATTGGAAATTGACACCTGTCAAAATAACGGGACCCATAATTTCATTATGAAAAATGTTTTGTTAACACCCTTTCTTTGACACAGTTTTGACACAAGCCACATGGCGTCTGTGGATTGGCCCGTTTGGGTGAAGAAACGAAACTCTTTTTAAATGTTCCGGAGGGTAAATTTGGAAAACCGAAGATATAAAATTTAATTTTGGCGGTTTCATTTTCATTCTTCGTTCACTTTGCCTTCGGTCTGTCGCCTCATCTCTCCATTCGCTTCACCTTGCACATTGCTTCCTAACGCGTCGTCTCATCCAAAGGCAAGCAAAAGAGGTCTTTCGCAATCATTGTGTATTGGTAAGCTCTCTTTCTCGTTTGGGTGTGTTTGGCGTTGTGGCTCTGTTTCGTTTTGGGTTTGTGTGTCTTTAGCGTTTTCGCTCTCTTTCGCACTGTCTCGCTTCTCAAACACTAGTCTATTTTTGTTGTATTTATTGTTTTTGTGTTTTGTGAACCCTAATCCACCGCCATTGATTTATTTGTATGAAATATGTACAGTTGCAATGGCGTCCGGAAACCCAAAGGTAATCGTTTGGTATGGTGTTATATATAGTTGTTTTATTTTTTGGTAAGTTATAAATTTTTTTTTAATGTTTTGTAGTGGCGGGTTCGAATCTCTCTGGATTCATCAACCATTGTTCAAATGAATGACTTACTAAGAGATGTCCATGTAGATCAAATTGGGATGACACAATTGCGTTTGGGAATTTCATAGTTTCATGTTAAATGTGGGTTGGATGTTTCGCGTATTATATTTGACAAAATGTTAAGTAGTAAGATAATGACGTATTTAATGGATAGTTAAACACTTGATAATCACATATAAACAACCAATTACAATTTAAGGAACTCAATAACAGTAAAAAAACACTACTATTCAGTTGTGGTCCCCTACATTTTCACTGGTGACGTTTTCACTGGTGGCTCCTTCAGTTCAACAGGATGTCCAAAAACCATTTTAGACTCGCATAATCGTTGACAACCCCCTTGTAAACGATTACAAGGCACATTTTTACACCAGAGCTAGCAAAACTTCACTTGACTCAATATTCTCACCATGGGTGGTCCCCTCCTCACTTAAGAAACATCAAATTACAATTAAAATCCCTGGACTTGGGTCAAAACACACTGTTATTCAGCTGCTAAAAACCACCAATTGGAGCTTGACACCTATCGGTGTCAAAAGTGTGTCAAATTATAGGTGTCAAAATAACGGGACCCTTTGGTTATATACAAATTTTACATAGAGATTTTATTTTCTTTCCTGTTACATAGCTTAGATGTTTTACCTTTCCTTGTATGAAAGATTTTGTCCTTTAGCTTAGCTCTGATTTGTTATGCTGATCTAGTGATGCAAACTATGTTTTTTCATTTTCTTTCCTGTTATTCAACTTTGTTTTTGTCATTTCTTCTTCTTTTTATTACAAAATAGCAAGATAGCATTAGATTTCATATAACTCAATTCTTTGATATCTCATTCTACATTTTAAGCTAAGAAACTGTTTTCTTATTAAATGCAATCAAATCAAATATATATAGGTTTAAACCTCTTTTTGGTCCCTAAGTTATGAGCGGATGTTCAGTTTAATCCCCGTTTTTAAAAATGTAAACATTTGGTTCCTAAGTTATAAAAAATGTATCAAATGAGTCCTTTTCTGATGTTCATGGTCAAAGTACAAAGAGCAATCTAAAGTGCTATTATTATTAAGAAACAAATCAAAGCAATCTAAAGATGTAGCAGTTGTTAAGAAACAACCAAAAACAGTATTTCAAGTCAAAAAAGGACTCATTTGATACATTTTTTATAACTTAGGGACCAAAGATTTACATTTTTAAAAATGGGGACTAAACTGAACATCCAGTTATAACTTAGGGACCAAAAAAGGTTTAAACCATATATATATATATATACACGACATTCTATATTCTACGTTATATACTAGGCATTTATCATGTGCCTATAATTACATATTTACATTTTTAAAATGTTAATGAATTTTTTTTATTTAGAGGAGCAAAATCTTTGAAGATATAATTATTTATTGTTAATTTTGAAATATTTATATGATTTAAATGTTTTAAAGTAGAAATAGGTTTCAGGTGTTTGATTCAAGGTTAGATATTTACTTTATATTTTTTCTTTATTTAAAATGTAATTGGTAATTTATATTTTAATATTTATATTTGATTTTTATTTATTTTTACTGATTTATTTTAATACATTTTAAAATAATTTATCTATTTATTAGGAAATGGAAAATATATGACAAATGTATGTATCAACATAATTTTTAGTTGGAATGACAAAATATTTTTTATAAGAAGTAATTAATGATTATCCTAAAATAAGTTGACCCTTATATATGAAATTCTGTTTTAGCATCCGCAAATATTAATTTTAATGAGATTTTAAAATATTTCTAATAATGACAACTGATTACTATTATTATAATATGTAAAATTCTACTGAGTTAAATGTTACAAATAATAATTAATTGAATTTACATCTTAAACTATTTTTTGTCAATAATTTAAGTTATAATGATATTAAAGTTAATGTTTTAAATTATTTTAATTATTAATTAAAAAAACAAAATTAGTAGGCAACCCGTTTTATCTCAATTGATCCACCAACTTAGGTTAAGCCAAAAATAAGTTGGTGAATTAAAAATTTTAACCCGACTCACTTGATTTTGGGTAAGTTGGTAGGATTATGACCTACTTTGTCATTCATATGTGATATGTAGGATTAAGTATGTTTTTACTTTCTAAATTATAATATAAAATTGGATTTTGTCTATATCCAAACTTTGATTTAATTTGATAAAATATATGAATTTAGATAAAAATTCATACATGACACATAAATCACAATGTGATATCTCATAAAATTTTAGATAAAAATAATAAAATAAATAGTTCAAAGTGTAACTAAACCTATGGCTTTTGTTTTTTTTTTTAAACAGAGACATATTATAAAAAAAAATGTCAAAATAATAAACCTATAATTCCTACTCCATCATAACTATATAATGTGGCTTAAAAACCTACGAAGGTAAGGTGTTCCATATTTTTATAAATCTTTATTTTTTATATGGTAAAAATTGTGAAATATCAATAATAAAATTATAAAAAAAATAATATGATTTTTTTTATTCTACACATTATTTATTTAATTATCTCTTTCTTTATTTTTTTTATCCTCTATCAAAATATAAGTAATGTTAATTTTTCAATTTAGAGACATTTTTTTTTATATAAAAATAGTTCATGTATAATATAGTAATGCCGTGTACTTATGATGAAGTAGAAACATTTAAATTATATATCGATATACGAGAAATAAAACACAAACATACGAAATTATGAGAAAAAAAATATTTTCAATACTTACACTTTATGTTCTTATAAGTAATAAATTATTGGTTACAACTTCTTTTAATTTATATTTTTATATTGTATATGTAGGATATATATACTGTGTTGAATATTTTTGTTAGTCATATTAATTAAAAACATAAATTTTCTTTTAATTTTAAAAATATTAAATATGTTCTTAATTTTTTTAGTTCTTATATAAATTTGTTTCGGTCTCAAATTTTGAATATTTTTTTTAAACTTTAGTAATAAATGAATATAATTTTTATAATCAAACAATGTTAAAGATTCAATGATAGGATGTTGTTACGTGTAACTTCACATGTTGGAATGGACACATACATATCAATAATATTTGTCACATAAGTTTGATGATGACGACTGTTTCGGATTAGTGGGGTCCTCTACAATTTCTCAACTCAATTGCTCTTCCTCCGTCCGTCCGCATATTAGTCTTCCGTTAAAAGTACTACGACGTCTAAGTCAGTTCTCAATTCCACTTGTAGAGATAGAAAGAGAAAGTTATCAGACAGTATAAATGCACAATAAATGATCCTACCTACTGTTACTTTTGATCTCTATTTATAGTTTTCCAGATGGGCCGAGAATTAACCTTCCTTAATCACGGCCCAAGATTGGGCCCAATCCCTCTACTCTCATTTAGTTTGGTATTAATCAGCAATCTAACCCTTCTTCGCTAACTATCAGTGAATGGCCTCTCGCCCCTCAATGATGACGTTCGTCCTATCCGGACGAGCCCAGATGAGCGTCGCCTGAGGGTTTGCTTTAGAGCCGTGTGTATGTCGATTGTCCGAACGTCCCTCCAGGTGCGTATAGCCGGACGTCCTCCCTAGTACAGACGTCGTCTGGGGATTTGCATGTCGAGCGTTAGCCGTCCGGACGTCCCCCCCAGGTGTATAGGGCCGGACGTCCTTCCTAGTACAGAGGCCCCCCAAGCCTGAAGTGACAGGGTAACTGAAAGGCTGAGTGGGGTGAGACGGTTGCGATTTTTGAGGAGGTACTAGGCGGGAAAGGACACGTGTTCACGCGTTACTGGCCACCCCCTGTGGTATAGCGAACCGTCGCGAATCTGGATCGTTGATGCGATCTGAATCCAACGGCGGTTGACGTATGATGATCGTTCAAAAATTTGCTATAAATAGGGGTGGGGGAAGGTCGCTGGTCATTTTCTGCTTCTCTTCTTCTTACTGCTTCAGAGTTTTGATTCTTCAGGTAATAAATAGCTGCGGTTAGCGTTTACTCATCGGAGGAGTCGTCGGGTTGCGGCGGTGGAGGTGTGGCGGGAAGGACCAGTGGCGTCCCTTTGGAAAGGGAACAGGTGGAGGTTAGGGCTGGGGAAGCTTCGTCTCCGAGTTCGGTCTCTTCGTCGTTTCTGGATGTGCATCAGGATGAGAGCTCAGTCCCGCCTTCTCCGGACGGAGATCGATTGGTGAATGTTTACGGCATATTTTTGCTCAAGGGCGGAGTACAGATTGATCGCGAGTCGGCCGAGCTGGCCGGCGGATGGCCCCGCATCCAGGGTTATCGGTGGGCTTCCCCGGAAGTGGGTGAGTTTACCTCAGATTTCGGGACTCATGATGAACTGTCCTGGTGGGCGAATCGGTCCTACATCGCCCGTGATGTTGAGGATGCTCGGCTATTCCATCTAGGCGTCAGTCATCCGAATGAGCGCGTATACCATGGGAAGGGTTCTAGTACTGAGGACTTCTTTTTTGTATATACGTACATGTTTGACCAAATGTACGTCCGAGTGCCATTCACGGATTTTCAGGCGTCCGTTCTCAAGGAATTAAAAATAGCTCCCACTCAACTTCATCCGAATGGGTGGGCGGCTATGCAAGCCTTCACGTCCTTGTGTGCGGCGGTCGGATTGGTACCCATGGTTCGGGTATTTCTTCACTACTTCAACGTCCATCCTTCCCCCCGACGAGGATGGGTGTCCCTATCCTCTGTACATGATCGCACTCTTTTCAAGTCGTTTTCCGATTCTTTCAAAAATTTCAAGACAAGATATTTCAAAATAATAATTAAGGAGTCCGGCAAGTCGGAGTTTTTTTATGCCGAAGGCACTCCTCGGTTCCCCTTTTATTGGACAGAGGACACTCCCAAAATAAGGGCGTATGGTGTAAGCCGTATGAATAGTTTGGAGCGTGACGCCGTTCGGATCATCAAGGACCTTCCCCGTCGCCTCAACGCCCGCGGCTTCGTCGACTGCCTGAAATACGAGGACTATGACCAAATTGCTTTTGGTATGCTTATGGCCAGTTCGGCTTCCTTACGTTCATTTTTGACTTAGCTAAATTCTTGTTTTCTTTTCAGGTTATATGTCACTACCGGAGCTCCGCCAGTCTGGATGGCTTGCATCCACTCAACGGCGCAAGGGGAGCAGCTCGAAAGGTGTCGCGCAGCCATCCGCTGCTTCCAGCCGGGCGACCTCGTCCGGGATACCTACCGGTGTTCCTGTAAAGGCGAAGGTGGCGGATCCCGTGACTGTGGTTCGTCCTGAAAAGGCGCTGGCTGGTCCTGCGCCAGATAAAGTCCAACCGGACCCTGCTTTTGTCACACTGGTCAATTCTTCCGAGTCTCCTCCAGATTCAGCCATTCCCTTTGAACAGAAGAGAAAGTCCAAGGATGGAGGGAAGTCCTCCAAACGTCACCGTCGCAGCGGAAGTTCTTCGCTTCACCCCCTACCGGCCGGCGTCTTCGATATTGCCTTTGATGCGGCATCGAAGATAGAGTGTCTGCCCAGCTCCTCTCAATTGGCGGTCATTGAGCCATTATCTGAAGGAGATTTGCTGGGGGCGGCCGTAGAGCTGATGAGCCGGGGCGTTATGCTGGCTCGTAGAGCTCGCGAGCATAGCAAAGGTCGCGAGGGTCGGGAGTTGCTCCGCGAGTTGGCGGATGAGCAGAATGTGTCCGCCGGTCTCCGTCGCCGCGTGGAGGCACTAGCGAAGGAACATGAGCATTGCTCTGAGACGCAAATCAAGTTGCAAGCGGACTTGGACGCCGCTGCTTCTAAACTGGCTGCGGCGAACAAGTCCCTAGCGAACGCCAAGCTTGTGGAAGACGGTTTAAGAGAAGACGTTGAGAAAGAAAAGCTAGAGGTCCGCCGGCTGGCCAAGAGGGGAGGCGAATTGGCTGAACAAAGCGAGTGACTATCCCAAGATCTTTTGGCCGCCAATGCCGACAAGAAGCGTCTTGAAACCGAACTGAAGGAGGCGAAGGAAGCTTTCGACAAGCTGGACGCCACCGTAATCGACGAGCACGAAGAAGGGTTTAACAAGGCGCTTCGTCAGGTGCAATATCTTCTTAAGGTAAATCTGGTCGCTACTGGGTTTGATTTGTACAAGGACGTTTATCGGGGCGAGATGCGACCGGTGGAGGGGGCTTTGAATGATGAGACCGTCGTGGGGGCGGACGGTGGACCGGCTGTTGAGGTCGACCAGGAAGTTTGATTTTACTCATTAACCATTGTAATTTTTGGTCCGTGAGGTCGACTGGCAAACACTTAGGCGTAGCTTTTGTTTGCGTGGTCGTGTTATTTTATTTTTTGTTGCCCTGTTGACTTTTTTATTTACTTATTATCGGCCCGTTCTGGTTTACTTAGAACGGGTTTCTTGGGGATGGGTTCCGTGCGGAGACGGATCCCTTAACGGGACGGATCCCTTGGCGGGACGAATCCCTTATGAATGATTTGGGACGGATCCCTGCTTATTAGGGACGGATCCCTTTAACTTATTTGGGACGGATCCCTTAGTTATAGTCAGCTTTCCCGGCTGCCTCCAATCATCACAGATTTCAAAATTGGATGAAAAAGACTGCTTTTCATTTAATGATTCATAGAAAGAGTACATCGGCTACACATGATTAACTGAAGTAAAACTTTAAGTGTGTCGCATTCCATGTGTTGGGAAGTAGCTTCCCGTCCGGTCGAGCGAGGCGATAAGCTCCGTTCTTTAGCGTTGCGATGATCCTGAAGGGGCCTTCCCACTTGGCCTCCAGTTTTCCATGTTGAGGTGCGCGTCTGGCTTCCCCGGTCTTCCTCCAGACGAGGTCGCCCTCTTGAAATTCTCGTGGGCGGACCTTAGTGTTGTATCGGCTTTCTATTAGTCGTTTACAAGCCTCAGCTTTGAGCGTCGCCCGATCTCGGCGTTCGTCAATGGTATCGAGCTCCACCCTCAACACCTCATCGTTTATCTGCATGTCGTCCAGCCTTTTTCGCAGCGATGGCTCGCCCAATTCAATCGGGAGCATAGCGTCGGTCCCATAAGTTAAGTTAAAGGGGGTTTCCCCCGTGGTGCCGTGCGGTGTGCATCTGTAGCCCCACAATACTTCTGGCAGTTCCTCTACCCAAGCTGATTTCTTCTCTCCCAACCTCCTTTTTAATTCTGCCACTATGGTTTTGTTGACGGCTTCAACCTGGTCGTTCATCTGGGGATGTTCTACCGAACTGGTGAAATGCTTGATACCTAAGTTCGTATAGAATTCCTCCAGCTTTCTATCGATGAATTGCCGGCCGTTATCCGTTATGATAATTTTGGGAAGGCCGAATCTGCATATTATTTTCCAGCAAAACTTCTGAACCTGACCGGTAGTGATGGACGCCAAGGGCTCAGCTTCGACCCACTTGGTGAAATAATCCACCGCGACTAGGAGAAATCGTTTCTGACCCTGGCCTTGGGGAAAAGGTCCGACGATATCCATCCCCCATTGGGCAAACGGCCATGGGGAGGTAATGGAATGGAGCGTGTGCGGGGGAGCTCGAGTATCGTTGGCATGCGCTTGGCAACTGAGGCAACGTTGCGTGAAAGTTCGGGTATCGTCTTCCATTGTCGGCCAATAGTATCCGGCTCGTAGGATGCGGGCTTTCAACGTTCTCCGTCCAGAATGGAATCCGCACACCCCGTTATGAAGCTCGTCCATCACGTACTGAGCTTCCTCCGGTGATAAGCACTTCAGCAGCGGAGTGGAGAATCCTCTTTTGTATAGGTCGTTCCCGATTATTACAAACCGAGCGATCTTCTTTGATTCGGATGAATCTACTAATAGCCCATCCTCTTGCCTTTTTTATCAATCTCCTTATCTCATCCCGCCAATCGTTTCCGGCCAAAGTTATGGCGTAACATTCTACGGAAGGCTGGAGCAAGACTTGGCGGATGACGGTTGTAAGTTGACCTTTTTCTTTGCCGGAGCTGAGCTTAGATAACATGTCGGCCCTTGTATTCTGCTCTCGGGGAATATGTTGGATCTCAACCTTTTCAAAGGTTGCCACTAAGGACGTTGCGCAGTGAAAGTACTTCAGCAAATGGTCTTCCTTCACTTGAAACTCCCCGTTCATCTGCCCCACGACCAGTTGCGAATCTGTTCGGCACACAAGATTTCGTGCTCTCATATCCTTGGCGAGCCCTAACCCGGCCACTAAGGCTTCATATTCGGCCTAATTGTTGGATGTTTTGAACTTAAATATCAATGAGTATTCGAGTAAGAAACCATTCGGCCCTTCCAAGACCATCCCGGCACCACTGGCCTGCCATTCGGATGCTCCGTCAACGTAAAGACTCCACTGGTCATTCCCGAACACAGGCAACTTAGCTGCGAAATCAGCGAGATGTTGTCCTTTAATGGAACCCCTTGGTTCGTACCGGAGGCCGAATTCCGATAACTCGACGGCCCAGCCCACCATACGTTCGGCCAGATCGGGTTTCCTGAGCACCTTGGCTACTGGATGATTTGTTCTGACGACCACTTGGTATCCTTGGAAATATTGGCGAAGTCTGCGGGAGGTGTGGAGGAGCGCCAGCGCCACCTTCTCTACTTGCTGGTACCGGACCTCCGTTTCCTGAAGTGTTCGGCTGACAAAATATATGAGTTTGGGGGATGGTTCTTCCTGTGTTAGGACTGCACTGATTGCCGTATCGGATACCCCTAAGTATATTTGTAACTCATAGCCTGGTATTGGTCTGTTCATGACAGGGGGATTCATTAGAACCTCTTTCACTTCAGCAAATGCTTGCTCACACTCCGCGTCCCATTTGCCCGGGGCGTCCTTCTTCATTTTCTTGACGATGGGCCGAATTCGTTCGGCCAATTTCGGGACAAAACGGGATAGTGCCGTTAATCGACCGACCAACCTCTGGATGTCTTTGACTGTGCTGGGGCTTGGCATCTTTAACACGGCTTCGCACTTGTCGGGGTTGGCCTCAATTCCTCGGGAGGTAAGCATAAAACCTAGGAATTTCCCTCCGGCTACGCCGAAGGTGCATTTCACTAGGTTTAACTGCATGCCATACCTCCTAATCTGAGTGAATACTTCCTCCAAGTTACGCAAATGTTGCGCATCATCCGACGACCGAACAACCATGTCGTCGATGTTGATGTCCATGCATCGTCCTATCTGTTCGGAGAAGACCCTGTCCATCAACCGTTGGTATGTGGCCCCCGCGTTTTTCAAACCGAACGGCATTACCTCATAACAGAAGTTGGCCTTCTCCGTCATGAAAGCGGTCTTCTCGCGATCTGGTGCGTACATGGGGATCTGGTTGTATCCGGAGTATGCGTCTAAGAAACTCAGCATCCGATGTCCGGATGCCCCATCGACCAACGCGTCGATGCTCGGAAGTGGGTAAGAGTCCTTGGGGCACGCCTTGTTTAAGTCCGTGTAATCTGTACACATCCGCCATTTGTCGTTAGATTTCTTTACCATGACCACATTGGCCAACCATGTGGTGTACGTGATCTCTCGGATGAAGCCGGCTTCACATAATTTCCTGGCTTCCTCGTTCACCGCTTTCCTTTTCTCTTCCCCCATTCTTCGCTTCTTCTGGGATATTGGTCAGGCGTTCCTTACTAAGGCCAGCTTATGGGACGCAACGGACGGATGGATACCCAGCATGTCCACCGCCGTCCATGCGAAAAGATCCCGATTTTGCCATAAAAGGGTCCTCAATTGCTTCTCTGTCGCGGATTCCATTCCTGTGGCTACAGAGGTGGTTTGCGAAGGATCCCGTCCAATCATGACGGGCTGCGTTTCTCCCAAAGGCTCCAGGCGGTCCTCAGTATTAGTCCTTGGGTCCAAATCGGCCATAGCTACCTCCGACCTGGGCACTTTTCGTCGGTTCTCCTGTGGATATATCCGCAGACCGGCTGCATAACATTCCCTAGCGGTTTTCTCATTCGCCCGTATAGTGCAAATCGTTCCTCGGTGAGTTGGGTATTTCATGGTTAGATGCGGCGTGGACACTATAGCTCCGAAAGTGTTAAGGCACGGACGTCCCAGGAGGACATTGTAGGCTGTGTTAGCCTCCACCAGCAGGTACCTTATCTTCATTTCCTCATTCTCCCTTCCGGTTCCCAAGCGAGTTCGCAAATCAACATACCCTCTCGTGTCCACCCGCTCCCCGACAAAGCCTACTATTTGCTCGTTGTACGGTACTATGAGGTCCTCCGATATGTCCATCTGGGAAAAGGTTTTCCAATAAAGGATGTTGGCCGAGCTTCCCTGGTCGACGAGCACTTTGCTGACTTCGTATCATGCAATTTCTACGGTTATCACCATCGGGTCGTCCTAATCCGGATCTGGCGCATGAAAGTCTTCGTCAGTGAATGTGATGGGGGGCATGGTTCGTTTCGGGACATCTACGGCATGTATAGACCGCAGCGTCCGGATACTCCTTTTTCTCGCCGAGGAGGTGGGTCCTCCTCCTGCGAATCCTCCAGATATCATGTTTATCACCCCCCCCCAACGGCCGTCTCCTATCTCCGTCTCTACTGCGACTTCGGCTTCTCTCCCGCCGTTCATCCTGTGCGGGCCTGTGGGCCCGCACGTTCACGTTTTGCTCTTGCTTTCTAGGGCTTCTGGGTCTGTGGCTTCACCTCGGGCTTGTCCACTTGGGACTGGATGGTCTGTCGGTATACTGGTCGGGCGCGCTCTCCTTTATGTATCGCTGCAGACGACCCGCGTGGATCAATTCTTCGATCTTATCTCTCAGCGTTACACATTCCTCCGTGTCGTGGCCCGAGTTCTGGTGGTACAAGCAACGTTTGGTCAGGTCCGCTCCCGGAGGAGTTGGCTGCCTCAGAGGAGTTTGCATAATCTGTGCACTCAACGCCTCTTGTAATATCCGAGCCCTAGGAGTGTTAAGCGTGGTATATTGTTGAAAACGCGGGCCCCTCGGTCCCTCTCTATTCTTTTGGCCGCTCCGACTTCCCTGACCGTCCGTCTTTCTCCCGTCGGACTTGTCCATCCTACCCTCCTGAGCCTCTTTTCTATATTGTTGTTTCATATTCTCCACCCTAGCTTCATCGGCTGCCCTCTGTCTAAGTTCCTCCATCGTTCGAGGGGGGTTCCGGCAGATACTATCCTTGAACGGCCCCGGCCTAAGGGCTGGCATTACGTATTGGAGGGCGAGCTCCAGGCCGAGCCCCTTTACCCTCCGTATTGTCTTCTGGTACCTATCCATAAAGACCTTCAGTGGTTCCTCCTTTCCTTGCCTAAGGTTCATCAAGTCCACCACTGTCACATCCTCCGCATTGCACGCCGCAAATTGTTTTTTGAACATTTCTCCCAAACTCTTGAAGTTTTCAACAGAGTTGACCGGCAACGAATTAAACCATTCTAAAGCCTCTCCCTCCAGGGACAAAGAGAATGTCCGACACCAAATGGCATCACACCCGGTACGGAAGGTCATGGCATTGATGAATGACTTAACGTGGGCGGTGGGGTCGGACGTCCCATCGTACATTTTGAACTGAGGGGGTATGAACTGCTTCGATATGTGTACTTCCATAATTTCCCGCACGAACGTCACCATGGTGGTCGACTCTTCCACCTTAACCAGTGAACGACTGTCCTTGTTCCCCTTCTCCTCTCTTCCATCTGTACGAGCACTACTATTCTCCCCTTCTAATGGTGTCTGTTTCTCTCCTGCCCCCTCGCCCTGCTCACCTCCGATCTCCCCGTCCTTACTCTTCGCGATCTGGGCCAGACATTCCGCTCGCACTGCTGCCATTTCCTCCTTGTGCTTTCGTTGCATCTCCATCATTCTCTGCTCCATCACTCTCCACATCTCCGTCTGATCCTCCGTGCTAGTGTTTCTTGTGGTCACCATTGGGTATAATCCTCCGGCCCCACGGTGGGCGCCAAAATGTTTCGGATTAGTGGGGTCCTCTACAATTTCCCAACTCAATTGCTCTTCCTCCGTCCGTCCGCGTATTAGTCTTCCGTTACTCTCCTCGACCGGCCGGGTACCTGTTAAAAGTACTCCGACGCCCAAGTCAGTTCTCAATTCCACTTGTAGAGATAGAAAGAGAAAGTTATCAGACAGTATAAATGCACAATAAATTATCCTACCTACTGTTACCTTTGACCTCTATTTATAGTTTTCCAGATGGGCCGAGAATTAACCTTCCTTAATCACGGCCCAAGATCGGGCCCAATCCCTCTAATCTCATTTAGTTTGGTATTAATCAGCTATCTGACCCTTCTTCGCTAACTATCAGTGAATGGCCTCTCGCCCCTCAATGATGACGTCCGTCCTATCCGGACGAGCCCAGATGAGCGCTGCCTGAGGGTTTGCTTTAGAGCCGTGTGTATGTCGATTGTCCGAACGTCCCTCCGAGTGCGTATAGCCGGATGTCCTCCCTAGTACAGACGTCGTCTGGGGATTTGCATTGAAGTCGAGCGTTAGCCGTCCGGACGTCCCCTCAGGTGTATAGGGCCGGACGTCCTTCCTAGTACAACGACTATATTCATTTAGTTTTAAAAATTTAGAAATCAATGAACATTATAATTTAAAACAAAAATAAAATCTAATTTTACAGGATTGAAAAGATATTTAATCATGTATCATTGATACTGTAATACAAAATTATTAGTGACAATTTCTTTCATCAGAATAATATTTAATGTTAGTGACACTTAAAAATACTATCACAAAGAACAATGAGAGGAGTAGTTGCAATTTATTCATTAATAACATTTTTTTTATAGGTGTTGATAATTACTTATACCAACCAGTATAGCTAGTTTTTCTTTAATATAGAGCTACTTTCGCTTTTGTACTAACATTCTTCATGAATTACAAAGGACTTAATTTGTAACATTCCAAATTTACAGTGTAATTTTTTTTTTCAAAACCATTCTATAAAACATTTATCAAAGATAATAATCTTTATTTGATTAAAAATACGGAAGCTAAAAATAATCGTAAATATTGTTTGAAAATTTAAAATATCACTTTTATATAAATATACCAAACCGGAAAAATTTTAAATAATAAATCCCTGAACATAACATCTCAACTTTTGTCAACTATTCAGATCTAATCTTATCTGCAAACCATCTACTCCCTTACAAGTACTGGAAACCACAACCACAACTTGAGTGTTCCTTCCTGCACCTCACCTCCTTCTTCCTGCACCTTCAATTTTACCATTTTATCCTTCATTAAATAAATTCAAAACTTATTTCTGGCGTTAATGAAGAAGGGGAAACCCTCACCATTGGTAGCTGGAGGAAGCAGTATGTAAAGAAGAACAATGAATATATCAGAGAAACTACGGAAGAAACGAAGGAGAGAGTTTCTAAAGGTTGGGGGTGGGTGTGATGGTTCTTGTGGAGAGTGATATTGTTTCTGTAGAGAGGGCAGGTAGAATGGTTGTGGAACCATGGAGCAATACAATGAAGGTGAAAACGGTGGTGGCATCCCGGCAAGGTTCGTATCTTCCCTCCATCAAAGATTTGGCACAAAAACACTGCACAACAATCTCCTTCACTTTTCTTCCCTCCATCACCATAATTTCTGCTATTGCTACGAATTTTCAGAACAAGTGCAAAGGTTGTAACAGTGAACCTTCCTTCATTTTATTGATATAGCCACTCAAACACCAGCGTCTGCAATCGAATTAGAAGTGCGAAATGAAAAAAAAAATGAGACTTAACCGCATTTCGAAGTGTGGCAACCCTTAACCACTAAGTGTGACAACTCTTAACCGCATTTCGAAGTGCGACACCCCTTAACCGCATTTCGAAATGCAGTTAAGGAGTGCATGCGGTATTTTTCATCATAACCATGGACGCCGACAGCAAAACCAAACAAGGTAGCAGTTGTACTTTCAAAACTTGATCGTGGAGGGTGGAGAGCAAGAACGGTAAAGGTAGAATGAAGAAAAGGGGTGTAGGGTTTTTTAACTGTGAGTTGCGGCAGAATCATTTATAAAGGTTACGGGTACAGTGGGAATTAAAGTAAAATTGGAAGGTGTAGGACGAGATCGTGGAGGTGCAGGGAGGAACACTCCCACAACTTTTAGGATGAGAATCAAATCATAAACATAGTGAAAAGAGAAAAAATTTTAAAAAAAGGGACGTGATAAATATAGTGAAAAGACTTAAAAAGAAAACAGAAAATATTGTTGTGTGAATTGTGATTGAAATTGTCGCACAAATATTACAACTCTTTTCATTGAACAATCAAAATGATGTGATATAAGGAAGGAAAGAAATACAAATTGAATAATGCAATTTTTTCTGATATGATTTCTATCTGAATCCCATCCTCAATGTGTTCCCAGGAAGAGCAGAAACCCTAGTTTTAACAGAATTGTTGAAGAGATGGGTGATATCAGTAAGAGGCAACCTTTTAGGGTTTGCGTTGTTCTTGTTTTTGACCTTGTTGGTGTTGCATGCTGGAGGAACATTCTCTTTGTTATTCTGCTTCAATATGATATCAATCTTGTCTTCTTCATCAATCTCCATTGCCAACAAATTTTCAGAGTGAAAAAAATGTGGTTGGAGTTGCAACTTTTAAGAGTTGTAATGTTGATGGCGGGTGAAACTTTTTCGATAATTCAAATTTTAAATTAAGCTTTTGTGAAGTGCCAAAATCCCAAAACTAAAATGATATTTTGAGTGATTTACTTGTTATTAGAAGAAATATTCATTTTTTTACTTTTTATTCGATTGATGACATGGTTTTTTTTTTCTTTTTAAGAAATTTGGCTTTTCAATGAATATATATATATATATATATATATATATATATATATATATATATATATATATATATATATATATAAATTAAGATATTAATTTCGGTTCTATCATATACATCTATTTTTGTTATCTTATCATTATATTAAATTTAGTTTTAATATCTTACATTTACTTTTTTGTAATATATATTAAATGATTGTTTCTCTTGATGTTAGCAAATAATAAAGTCGTTCTTAATTAGTTGCTGTAGAATTAGGTGTTATATATGTCCCCTTTATTTTAACTATTTACTAATTTTTAAATTAAATACTTAGGTCTTTTATATTTGCATCAATTTATTGTCCAAATGTTTGTTTTATTGAAGTATATAATAATACAAAATAACTTAATATTTTCTTAGGTTATGATAAAAAATATTTTCAAAAGTTGGAGAGGATGAGTCTTGATTTTTTTTTACTCGATAGCATATGAAGTTTAATTCATAAGGTGGAAAAGGCCAATAACACTAATGAGAAACATGTGAGTTATGAAATAATACTTATTTTCTTTATTGAATCTTAAAAATTCTTATTAATTAAAATCTAAATAATAAATTATTTAAAAAAATATAAGACACTAAATAGTTTTTATAAAAAAAAAATAATGATTCAGTTGTTAGGCATTAAAAATATTAAATCTTTGATTTACCTTATAAAGATATTAAAATTTATATCTATGAGAAAAAAATATTTTGATACAAAAAAATTAATTATAAAATATATAATTAAAATTATTAATTTTTTATTGTTATATATAGTTGTCATTTAAGAAAGTCTTGGGAGATATGAGAGTAATTTTTCTGTAACTAAATTATCGATTTTGTTTTTCAATTTTTTATCTGTTATATTTTAGAAACTTAAATTTTACTTTTTATTACTTATTAATTAGTTATAGAGAATTTTTTATTTTTAATTGAAACTAGATAAACAAATACACACTATTGAATGAAAAAACAAGTGAAACCAGTATCATCTATTAAAAAAGATTAAAAAATGTGAATGTCTAAAATGGATATTGGTCCACAACATGTTGTTTTAAATAAGGCTTTTTCATCCTACACTCCTCTAGTTTCTAACTACACCCTCTTAACTTTCTAAATAATCATTTTACCCTTTATATATGTTCCTTTTGAAATATTCATTTTGCAAATTTTCTAAAACAATATTTTCAGAATTTTTGCAAGCTTTTTGTAACACATGTATTCTGTAACAAATTTTTAAAATGAATTTTTTTCTCTCTTCTTTTTTGTGGTAGAGAATAACTACGACAACAAAAACAGTGGTGGTAGTGACATATTACACTGAAGGTGAATATTTTAGGTTTTTGCTTATTAATATAAGAGTTAAATATGTTTTTAGTTCCAATACTTTGGGGCGATTTTGGTTTTAGTTCCTCTTTCAAACTATGATACAATTTAGTCCTTCAACTTTAGAAAACTCTGGTTTTAGTCCATTTTACCAATTTTTTTTTAATTTTATTTGTTGTTTCAAACGCGTTTTTCAGTTAACATGGAAGCAAAAATGTGTCAAACAGTGTAAACAATCCAAATGCTATAATGAAACACGCTTGAAACAACAAATAAAGTTAAAAAAATTTGGTAAAAAGTACTAAAACCAGAGTTTTCTAAAGTTGAAGGACTAAATTGTACTATAGTTTGAAAGAGGGACTAAAACCAAAATCGCCCCAAAGTACAGGGACTAAAAACATATTTAACCCTTAATATAATGTAGTTAGCAATAATAGGATCCAATAACAAAAAGTTTCAAATAAATGAAAAAACAAAGAGATATAGGTTGGACTGATGGGCTAACATACACAACACCGATGCCCATTTCAGTCAAATTTCTTCCTCCTGTACCTCCATGCATTTCACTTTACACTTGCATGAACTTGTATAATAACTTATTTGACCTTTTTTTTTCCTTTTTAGCCTCGTTCTTCATCATCTAAGCCAGACCCTCTCCCCTATGTCATGCTTTTCATCTTATTTTTATTTTGAAATGTAAAATAAGATATGTATTTCAAATATTACAATCTAAAATATAATAGTTCAGAATACGCAATATAAAATACAATATTTCAAATTGTATATTCTGAAAATTTTTTGAATTATCTATTTTAAAACTCAAAATGAAAACCCTAAATTAAAGAGTAAAATTAGAATTTTCAAATGTATGGAGGTGTGGAATGCAATTATGGAGGTGCAGGAAGAACCTATCTCTTTTCAGCTGTATCAGACCCCTGTTTGCAACTTTAAATTTACAGGCCCAAGAGACACACTTTGGTGGCATGCAGGTATCCTATGGCTTTTAATTTTTTCTTTTCTTCCTTGTTTTGTGATAATTTAGAAGAAAAAAAATACTATGAGATCAAACCTCTACATAATTGATTAATGTTTCATAACTTTAATTATGTTTATTTGAATAAATTATACACTATAGATCCAACACTAAGTATATGATGAATGATACAATTATCTACATTTATATATTTTTGCTCAAATAAAATGTTAATGATTTCTTATTGAAAAGCTAAATTTATAATGTAAATTTTATTTTATAAAATTAAATTAAATAAAGTTATTTCTTAATCTGATATTAGAGTTATAAGAAGCTTATAATAAAAAAATGTTACTAATTGTTATATTTATATTATATTAATTATTTACTATTAAATCATTTATTAATATCTAATTTCATATTTGTGATATATATGTTTTGATATGAAATATAGACAAAATATTTCACTTGTATAAGATTGAATTAAACTAACAATCAATTTTACCATTAAAATTGAAACTAATTTTCCAAAATTGAAGCCTAATCACATCTTTGATGTGCATGAGTAAAGGTAGCAGAAATATTGAAGAGATTGGTGAGTTCAGTGAGAGGCAGCCTGTCATACATTTGCATACTGGGTTTCTTGCACTTATCTATGTTGGAGGGACATTTTCCTTGTTAATGTGGTTGGAAATGACAAGGTTAGAGTCCATTTATAAAAGATTTGAGTAACACAAAGGTTAGATAAAGAAACAAGAAAGAGGGAAGAGTTTGAAAATTTTGGTTTTTGGGTATAAACCTGAATTCTTGTTAATGACAGTTTTGATTAATGTGAATCAATAGAGAAAGAGGAAAAACAAACAAACTTTCAGAGAATTGTGAATTCAGATTAAGAAATAAACCAACTTTTTTACCCTAATCAGTTCTTAACCTATTTGCAGTTTAATTTTTTAAATTCGGACAGAAAGAATTAATATTTTAAATAAATGTTTGATTTATAATTTAAGTAAATAATTTTCTTTTTCTATTTAGCTTTTTAGTATTTTTGATGAAAACTCTAATTCTCATAATAGATAAATGTTATGTATATTTTAGATACTAGTCATGTTTTCAATGGTTAGTTATATGAATGTAAATGGATCATTGATATACAAGTGAATTTTTATACACTTTTTAAACACTCTATTTATTTTTTTTTAATTGTAATTAAATTTAAGTATATTATTTTAACTGAAATCTGTTTATGTAGGATTAATTGAACAATTATGCACTAGAATCAGCTTTTTAAATCGACTCAGATGATAGTAAATTTGTACTGTAAATTTCAACTGCAAGATTATGCAGGAGATGTGGGAGAATTAATATGACAACAATAATATAATACAATTCGCTATATGACTCTCTTGAATGATTTTTTAGTCTTTTTTAATTATTTAATAATAACAAAATATTGCAAATTATTATATCTAAATTGAATTGGAAAAGTTACTAATTTAAATTTTATATTGAATTAGAACCAAATTAAATTGTATTAATTGAATTTATGTTTGGTTCAAGTAATATTTTAATAAAACAATAAATCAAATCTCGAACATGTTTAGTTATGATAGAAATATTATTAAACATTTTATATAACTAAATTATATTAATATGTTTTATTATGCTAAAAGGTAACCTAAAAAGGGTTTATCAATTCTGTGTTTAAAAGGAATCAAATGAGTGTTGGAAAAGTATATAGTTGTACTCTAACTAACAAATAAAGTGCTTAACCACCAAAAGAAACTATGTTAAAGAAAGTGTAAAGAGACCATAATCCTCACATCACTACATTGACTCAAAACTTTCAAAAGAATAAAATAACAATCAAGTAACACAACTTTAGCTTAACATGTCCAAGAATGTACCTTGATCACCTCAACTAAATCATCATTATTAGTTCAATTATAGATCTTAATCATCAGACAAAAATCCTAAATATCTCATATCAACTACTACATTCATATATATATATATATATATATATATATATATATATATATATATATATATATATATATATATATATATATATATATATATATATATATATATATATATATATATATATATATATATTCTTTCTTTCAAGAATAATTTAATGTAGGAAGAATAATGAATATATAAGAGGCTGAGCAAAACAAATAAAAATCACAAGAGAAAGAAGTGTAGATATAATAAGAAAAGGAAGAAAAAAAAAACAAACATAGGTGCTAATAAGATATTTGTTATGCAGAATTACTCACATATGATTACCTATTTATAAACCATGTGTTGATGTCATGGTAGATGATTTTAATATTTAATTATATAATAAAAAAAGGGATAATATTAATCTTATCATATATATTTAAATTTTAGTTAAAAATTGAAGTAGGAATACAAGTTTTATGATGATATTTTATAAAAAAAAAATTGATTTAATGTTTTAGATTATAAATGATGTGAATGATTTGTGATGTGAGTTGATGGGAAGATGTGTGTGAAATGATTATGTTAAGAAGAGAAATAGAGGAAAAGGATGATGAAAGAATGATGTAAGGTTGATTTGATATAGAAATGTAAGGAATGAATTGCGACAAAAGGCAGTTTTGGTTGTGATAATATTGTTTTAGCGACATTGTCACCCATGAAAGTGGGACATCAATTGATTGGTGTGTGAACCATGCGCAATCAATTTATTACCAGATAGGTTGCAACACATGATGTTGAATCACACACGTGCTCTATTTCTTCTTTTCTTCTTTCAACTATTCTGTCCCACTCACACTCACCATGGATAACATCTTACTCTGGTTAAGCTTTTCCTGCTTTAGTTTCAGTTTCAGTCTTTCTATAATTTATATTTCTTTTCAATCTTTCAATTTCATCAAATGTATTATTCCTTCTCTTCTTACTATTTAAACAACTTTTTATGGACCAATGTATTTCTAGTTAGAGGAGAAAAATGACAACTTTAGTCAAATTTTACATATTTTAGAAATATTAAAAAGTAATTGTTTTTAAATTGTTTTTAAACATATTTAGTTCTGTTTAATGTAGTCTAATAAAACTTATTCAGTTTTATTTTTCTAAAATGTTAAAATATTTTAAAATATATTAATTAGTGTAAATATTCATATATTAATAATATATAATTAAATTTTAGTAATACTTTTAATATTATATTATTTACATAATATATAATATATCAAAATAATATATGTTTTTTCCGCTAATTATTATATATATAGTATTTGTC
The DNA here is from genome assembly GCF_000741045.1 of Vigna radiata var. radiata. Taxonomy (NCBI): domain Eukaryota; kingdom Viridiplantae; phylum Streptophyta; class Magnoliopsida; order Fabales; family Fabaceae; genus Vigna; species Vigna radiata. The sequence continues at coordinate 570,708 of NW_014542731.1, forward strand.
AAAGATATTTTCATACTCCTCTCTTCTACTAAAAGATCTAACTTTTATTGATTTTTTGAGTTTTTATAAATAAATTTTTCAATTGACTCAAATTTTACGAGGTGTTCAAAATTCAGACTCTATATTTGGATGAGTACAATTTTATTTGCTTGTTTTCCACGTCAATCATAATAGTGTTTTATTATAAGTTATTGGAATGATAGAATTTTACCATTATTAAAAGTTGTGATTTAGAATGAATTTTGCTCAACAGTACAAGATGATGAGATCTGAAACTGAAAAACAAAAAGTGTAAGTTTTTGATACGATAATGATACATAAACAACATTTTTTGATAACATTTGAACGTTATTATACATATTATTGTATGATTGGTCCAAATGACACAATAACATCACCATAAACCAATCACACAATGACACATACAATGATATTCAAATATTGTCAAAAAAATATTATTTAAGCATCTTTATCTTTTTTATATCGTAAAATGTATGAGGGTATAGATAGATATAATTTAGGAGTGTGCAGTGATCTGAGTGGGAGAAACGCGTGTACTTGATGATGCAGAGTAGAATCCATTGGATCACGAGCCTCTGTTTGGTGGCTTTCATGGTCTTGTGAACATGGCCATCGCTGAGCTTCTCTGCTCAGGCTTATCTCTTTCTCTGACATCCTTTTTCTAGGAGTTCTCTACTATTGTATGGTACTTTTGTCTCTATTGCATGGATCAATTAATGCATGCATGCATGCACCTCTCAGCCTCAATCCCTATGTTTACCTTTTCTCTATTCATCTCTGTCATGTTCTTTTCACTCCTCTCATCAAATCACAGGCCAATTTCACCAACTTGTTTCAACACTTTCTCATTTTCTAAAAACCACTAAAATCTTACATGCATTTTAAATAGGACAATATATTCAAATTTATAACTATTTCAAAAAACATAATGGACTCACAGCTACAGAAAAAAATTGAAAAATCTATGCAGAATACTTTATGCACAAACTCACTGCTAAATCGTTATCCTTATAAGGAAGAACATACTTCATACTTCTTCTGTCTAGCTTTTACTCCTTCTTCTCATGTTATATATTTAATATTTCAGTGTATATTTTATTATAATAATTATACTAACAGTAAAATAAATAAATAATACAATCTTTTGAATTAAATAACTCAAAAAATAATTTTATCCAACTTTTCTTTTAACACAATGTTAAAGGAAATCTTTTGGTGGATAATTCCCCGCTCTACTCATAGAAAATTAAAGCATATTTATTCATATATATATATATATATATATATATATATATATATATATATATATATATATATATATATATATATAAAGAGATTTTTTTTTGTCCACATTTATTTTTTACTTTTATTCTTTAAATGTATGTTTTTAATTAAAATAATTATTTTATTAATTTTACTTTTTAAGTAATTATTTCTTTAAACTTAACTGTTTTTTATTTGACATTTTTTAGATTTAAGAAAAAATTTAATTATAAAATCATTAATAAAATAAATAAAAATTATTTACAATAAAATTAAAAGTTATTATAATTTTATAATTATAAAAATAACAATAATAATTAAATATAGTAATAATAATAATTATTATTATTGTAAAAAGATGTGAACATGTTATTTTACTAGTAGAAAAGATGTAGTGTGTGAGATAAAAAAAGTTAGAAAATAACTAAGTCCGTTAAATTGACTTTTAATCACAATATTATTATGGTATCGATAGAAATGTTTTATTATGGAGAAAAAGATATTTACAGGAAATGTGTTGTAACAATTTAAAGTAGAATATAACATTATAAAAGGAAAGGTTATATATGTTATTAATCTTTCAAGTAAAAATTAGGGTTAAATATGTTTTTAGTACCGGGGCGATTTTAGTTTTAGTTCATTTTCAAACTAAGGTACAATTTAGTCCTTCAATTTTAGAAAACTCTGATTTTAGTCCTTTTTACTAAATTTTTTTAACTTTATTTGTTGTTTCAAGCACGTTTCACTATAGCATTTGGATTATTTACACTGAAGCAAAAATGTGTCAAACAGTGTAAACAATTCAAATGCTATAGTGAAACGTGCTTGAAACAACAAATAAAGTTAAAAAATTTTGGTAAAAAGGACTAAAACCAGAGTTTTCTAAAGTTGAAGGACTAAATTGTACCTTAGTTTGAAAATGCACTAAAACCAAAATCGCCCCAAAGTATAGGGACTAAAAACATATTTAACCCTAAAAATTATAATTAATTCCGAAATTTTGACTTAAGTTAATTTTTAAATTTAAAAATATGTAGATTTAGTTATTTTAAGTAAAATTTATTAAGTTTATTTGATATTTCAAATGCATAATAGTATTTGAGTTGTTTATACTGTTTGACACTTTTTTTTCTTCAATATTAATTAAAAAAACATTTAAAACCTTAAATAAATTTAACAAAATTTGGTTAAAAAGACTAAATTTACACAGTTCTAAAGATGAGAAATTAAATTAATCTAAAATTTTAAAAAAAGACTAATTCCAATTTTAGTTAAAAGTTAAAGGAAAAAACATATTAACTATAAGAATATAACAAGAGGACATTTCTTAGTTTTCCAACATTCCCTTATACCCACCAATTCCATAAGACTAATTCTAAAAATTATTTTTAGTTTTTATAAAATTAGTGTTTTCATTTTATTTTTCAAAAAATTAATTAAAATCATTTATGAAATGAATAAACTTTAATTCTAATCATGTAATTTTTTTTAGTCCACTAGTAAAAAAATGGTTTTTTAACTCGTACCATACGCTTTGGTTTTGTAAAAGTCGAAGCATATAAAAATGCGGTGACATTTTCGTAGTTATGGTGAACTTATATGCCTCGGTTGCCTGAGAACAGAGGCAATATAACCGTTCGACTTTGGTTCAGCTATGAATTGAGGCAGTAATCGAATGTTCCAAGTTATTTTGTCCACCAATATGCCTCGATTGTTTGGGGACAGAGGCAATAGGACTGTTCGGTTACGGTTCTGCTATGAACTGAGGTAGTAACTAAACGTTTCTAGTTCATTTTGTCCACTAATATGCCTTGGTTGTTTAGGGACAGAGGCAACAGGACCGTTCGGCTTCGATTCTACTATGAACAGGCAGTAACCAAACGTTCCAAGTTCATTTTGTCCATTTTTAAGACTTCTCTCAACAAACTTGCTTCAAGCTTTCTTTCTCGTAGACAACCAACCTGAGAGAGGCAACTATGGTAAGGCAATGGCTGGACAAGGGCACTGCGATGGTGAGACGAGGGCACGACAAAGGCATTGCGATGGCAGCGAAAGAATGGCGATGACGCGGCTAGGGCTCGGCAAGGGCGATAATCGTTTGGCGATGGCGAGAACTATTTAGTTCAGTACGAACCGAGGCCTAAAGTTTGAAAAAGAAAAAAAAAACACCCTACTGCCTCGGTTACCTAAGAACTGAGACAAAATCCCACCATTTTTATCTCGGTTTGTAATTGAGGCAAAAGATCTCCCTTTTGATCTTGCCTGTATTTGCCTCAGTTACGAAACCACTGCTTATAAATGAAAATAACCATTGTCATTTCCCTAACTAGTGGTCCCTCCAAATTTTTCTCTAATTAGTTCTAAAAGCTCTTGAATAAATAGCATTTACTTTAAATAAAATATATTAATACTTATGAATTAACATAAAAATTTATAGATTTAGTTATACGATAAGAAATTTCAATATCTATAGGAACGTAAGTTGGCTATTCCCCTATATTAATTATTAAAAAAAATTACAAACTTTAATACATAAAAATATATACTTCAAATTTTCATATTATTATGCATTAAATTAATTTATGTAATATAATTCGAAATAATAAGATTATATATATATATATATATATATATATATATATATATATATATATATATATATATATGGTAAAATAAATTTCCGATGTAATTTGTCCAAATAAAAAGAGAAGTTCTAAGTCATTTACTAAGTCCATTTGCATTTGTTAGTTGGTGTCCATGTATAAGTTTCACAACTGTTCATAAACGTATAGGTTAAAATAAAGGAACGTTTACAATTAATTTTAGCTTTTGGTTTAAGTAAAGTGAGAATTTATAATCAATCATAAATTTACAAAAGAATTATAAATTTATACTGCGAGTTTTCTTCCATAATTAAAAAGATAAATAGACTGTTTTTAATTATTCATATAATACTTTTAAAATATGTTTTATCAACATATGTTCATCACATTAATTTCTTATTGATACAATTCATTCATTTATTGTATGTAAACCTAATTCACTGTCACATATTAAACTCTAGTTAATTAGAATGAGCTGTTTATTTAATGACATTAGAATCAAAACCTATAGCCGAGCTACATTTTCTAAATGTCAAAATGGCCTCTCTAGTATTAATGGACATTATTAATTAACAAATAATAAAAATTAATAATGATCAAGGTGTAGTTTATAGGATTAGGTATAGAGTGAAAGAAAATACATGTTAAATTTAGCTTAGACATTTTAAAATTAGCGACAAATTAGTGTAAAAAAAACTAATTTTTATTCTTTAAACTTTAATAAACCAGTTTTAGCTTTGAAAAATACATGCAAATTAATTTTAACACATTAATTTTCTGAACTATTATGACTTCATTTGTGTATAAATATATAAAAAAATTTATTAAGTAACAACTATTTTAGAAACCAAAATAATTAATTATTATATTTACTAAGATAGATATTTTTTATAAACTAAAAAGTATTGATATTTACATTATTTTTATTATAAATAAAAAAAATACAATTTATATATTAAAATTTAAATTAATTTTTAATATTAATTATTAAGATTTTAACTATTTATTATTATTGATTATAAATTAGTTTTTAATTTTAAATTAAAGATTAATTTAGATAATAATTTTTTATAGGTAAAACTTTGTGTATATGTATATACTTTTAACACATATTTTATTTTTTTCAAAACCTACTTTCTATTCTAAATTTTTAGCATTGATGATTTTTAAATTAATTAGAAGCGTGCTAGGAAATAAAGAGAAACAATAATTAAAGTAAAAAATAAAAGTAACCAAATTGAAAAAGGACAAGAGAAAAAAAGTGTATGTGTGTGTTGGTTTGGCATGTTGTGTACCATGTGTCTTATCCAACTTTTTATCTCTTCTTCATCATGCTCATCATTCTAGTCAGATCATGTGAATTGACTTAGTTCTAAAGGAACCTGCATTTAACTTTTTCTGTAATTTTCTAATTATTACCATTCACATTAAAATTATCAATGAACAAAGGGTTATAAAAAAGTGTAAAGGACAACAAAATCATTATGAAATGGAAGAGCCATAAAAATAAGATATCAATTTTCGTTTTTAATTTAATTGTCAAAAACTAATTAGCATTAATGTAATATATGTAATGTTGTTGAGTCTTAGTTATGTCAATTATATATTTCCTTAACCATTATCATGATATGTGTTACCACATATATAACTACAACTAAACAAGTAATTTATTATTACTTTTTAAATAAATAACTTTTTCAAATACAAAAATATTATCATATTCAAATACCCTTTATAAAGACTTTCCTTAAAATTTTATAGCTTTTAAGATTTTTCAAAATTTAGTTAAAAATAAATATCATAATTTTTATTATTAATATTTTATTACCAAAAGATATTTTATTAATGTTAAGTCTTCTTATCGATATTTAGAGTATGACTTTGGAACATGTGGTTAGATCTAAGTGGATTTCATGACGTATGATTCTCAAGATTGGAACACAAAGGGATTCACACTCAAATAACAAGAAAATTTGGATCTTTTGAGTAAAAGAGAGTGAGTATGAGAGAGTCTCTATATCTTGGTGAAACACCATGTATATTTATAAGGTTTTTGGATCCTATAACTTATGTGATAAAATTGGCAATACAAATATAATATAAAAAAAAACATTAATAAAATGACAATTTACTGTATATATATATATATGATAATTAGTGGAATAATCATAATAATTTGTCACCTAACTTTATATACCAAATATTTTGTAAATATATGGTATCAAAGAATATAATGACATAATCAAACTACCGAGATTTGGTCACATATATTGTTAGTATATGAATATTTGCACTAACAAATATATCTCAAAATATTTCCTCATCCACTTTGCGTTAGTGAAGTTGAATGAGCCCCATTGAGCCACATCACTTAATATATTTGTTAGGTTGAGTATGTACGTAAGCCCCTAAGCTTGGTCATTTGTTTAGTGTATGAGGGATGTTGTTATGATCGTAACTGGCCATTTAGTTGAGTCGTAGTCAACTTTAAGGTTTGCAGATGGATTGGCCGTTTGGTCAGGCTTTAAATGGTCATCTTTTTACCACGCTAAGCTTATTGTTGACTAATCACCTTTGACCACAGGTGTTGGTTTGAGTAGACCATATTGTATGAGTATTGTCGACTTAGGCAGACTTTACTTTGTGCTATCGACTTAGGTAGACCTTACTTTATGTTGTTGACTTAGGTAGGTTTTACTTTATGTTGTCGGCTTAAGCAAGCTCTAGTGTTTGTCTTGACGAGTTGATGTTAGCTTTATTGTTAATTATAGAGCATTAATGATGGATTTTTATAAAACATTGTCATGATTACTTTGGAATGCAAAACGTTTCCTAACATTAAATGACTCTAGTTGAAGCTGACGAGGTTGTATCTCAGCAGTTGAACCCAAGATATGAAATTCCAAGAGTTTCGTGCAACTTGGAGGGAAATGACACTTGATAAGTTGTTGTTTCATTTTGAATTCTTCAATTTTTTGCCCTTCCTTTTTGCATTTTTCCTTACCCTCAACATTTCCTCCTTTGTGTGTTGTTCATATACTTTGTCTGTGTCTTTGCATTATGTGAGTTGTCTCTTTCGAGCTTTCCCCTTCATCACTATGTTTGCTTCAATACCATACGTATATATTCTACTTCCTTCTTTGATATTGGCCATGGTTATCATCGTTCCATATTAGAGAGGGAGATTGAGTGAGGGTTCTTCCCTTGTGTCTCCTTATTCTTCTGACGAGGGGTTTCCTTACCAAAGCCCCTCATTGGCCCTCATCCCGTAGTGGTTTCTTTTAGGATCATAGTTATGGCTCTTAAGTAAAAGAAGAAAAAGGTGCCAAGGGTAAGAAGGTTGCACTGCCTACGATGCTGGTTGAGCAACTTGCATCAATGACCAAATGACATGACTGATTTCCCCCATTAGGGACTCCAGGTATACCTGGATTCAGGACAAGGTAGTTTTCTATGCCTTTGAGTTTATGATTGAACCAAGAGTATTCAAGCTGGTGGCTACTTTCAACTTCTATTTTGATGGACTTACTGCCTTTCCTTATTCTTTTAGTGAAAGAGTGTTCTTTCGACCTACTGCGAACGTGGATTGGGGATCTCTAAAGCTTGTGGATCTCCCTAGTCTACTTTATTGAGGATTGGGATCTTTCTTCAAAGTGGAGCATGCCTCGACCACTATGTTTGATGTCCTTTCCTTATGGCATTTGGAGATGCAGGGGAGTATATGAAGAATGTCTCCTTTTCAACTCCCTACAACTTGAAGTTGTTGAAGGCCAACCTTGAGAGATTTATTGATTCGAACAAGGTCATGATGACTCGGTGTATGACCATCATGCACTATTGCAAGAGTTACATGGCTAAAAGAAGCCAATGGAAGGTCAAACTCATAGAGGCCGAGAAGGAGATGCCTAAATTCCTTGCTTATTATATGAAGGTAAAAATGAAGCTTGAGAAAACGAATGAGAAACTTGCAAACTTGAGGGGAGGTTACCTAGTTGAAGAAGATTGAGGAGGCCTTGAAAACACGAAGGCAACAAGATATAGTCTGGGAAGGACAATGTGGCAAATACTTGGAGCTAGGGCAAAGTTATAGTCGTATTGCTTTGTTGTCCTCCGAGCACAATCAATTGAAGGACGTGAAGGTAAACTTGGCAGCCAAAGTGAAAGAGGCTGAGACGAGCACCCAGACTCTCTAAGAAGAGGTGACTCAAATGAATGAGTGTTGAGATTGTTGATAAGGGAAACACTGATTTAGCTAACCTTAATCTCACAGTGCTTTATTCTCTCTGTTTTTTATGATGACAACATATTATTAATAACACATGTCTTGTTATGTTTTACATGTTCTGTTGCTTATTGATTGCTATCTTGTTGAACATGTTTTGTGTTGATCTTAATATATGAATGCATATTCACCGTTCTGACACATGTTACATTTGTTGTGATTGCATTGCATATGTTTTGGAAAAGGAAAACCACATGCACTTTGATGAACTTACATTATGTGGAAAATCTACAAGTCCTAAGTTGACTTCATTATTAATTGAATCGATTAAGACTGAAGACTTTGAACAAATTTTCAAGTATAGTGCTATGTGAGATTTTGCATTGAAAAGAATTTCAATATGTGTAGATGTGTCAAAGTTGACTATGTGCGCTTTGCATTTGACTTTGTTAGTTGTTTTATTTGAGATTCTGTTATGCTTGTGAACAGTAACAACTATATTTTTAAAAGTTAGTTAAGCATTGAATGAGAGTCAACTCTATTGAATGTGAAATTAATTTGTTTGACTTGACTGCTACTACTTTGACTTAACTGTTATTATTGTCAAAAGATAGTCAACTCTATTAGTAGCTTAGTCGACTATAGGAGCATCTGTTTTATAGAAATCTATACATAGACGAGACCTGAGTTAATCAAAGAACTTTTGGAAAAACTGACATTTTTATATCCTGTTTCAGATTGTTTCTTTGTGATTTAGTGCTCCAAGAACTCATCAAGAAGACCGTGGAAATCATTCTTTGAAGAGGTTTTGAAGGAGAATTTTGTTGTGCTTACTGGTTGATCAAACTCTACACATTGCGGTGCTTGCTTGCTGATCAAGATTTCTCTAAATCTTTGTAAAGATTGGGGCTGTTGTACCTGTTGTGATTACAGGGGGTAGACTCGTGGAATCTGGTACACTTTGAGGATTGTTCAAAGTGGGTTGCAGATTGCAGGAGAGGGGATATCTTGCTGCAGATCTTGCTGTTTGTATTGCCTATATTTTGGTTAGAGGGTTAGAGAGGTGTTTTATATTTTTGACGTGGAGTTCTCTCTTAAAGCCTTGTTGTAAAAACCTTGACCATTATAGTGCATTTGCTTCCTGGGATTAGAAGGACACTAGATGTAGGCATTGAGGCCGAACCAGTATAAAAACCTGCGTTTGAATTCTCCATCCCTTCTCTTTTACATTCAGTCGACTCTGTTAATTACGTAGTCTATTTTGATTTTCTACTACACTTAAATTTTCAATACTTGCGATTCAAGAAATTGTGTAAAGGTTTCTACTTTGTGAAAAAGATTTTAAAAAGACTCTGATTTTGAAACCTCACCAATTCACCCCCCTCTTGGTGTTGAAATGAAGCCTACCTGTTTTCCAACAATGAGAACATTATCGATCTTAAAGTCGAGGTTGCTCATTGGAAAGAGTAAAATTCCAACTTTATTGTTGTCGAGTTGACTGCTTATGTTGTAGGGTTTGAGAAAGCCAATAGGCAGGCCATTTACTTTAGTATCAGTTTGAAGCTGGGAAAATTTGATGTAGATAACACTAGTGCAAAAACAACATATAACATCACACATTCAACGTCCAAACACTCAATAGCCAACGCTAAAAATGATCGGTGACATTTTTGTAAATAAATGCAATTATTAAACGTCGTTTAGAATTGTAATTCGATGTAAAAGGATATAAAACGTCGAATGCCCCAACATTTTTTAAATTCGACGTCAATTTAACGTCTTCTGATATGACATCGTTCTCGAATTTGACATGAAAGGCCTAAAATATTCAACGTTGTACACTATTTTTGTACTAGTGTAAGGATGTGGTTGATAATGTTCTTGTTGCTAATGTAGAGGAGATCCTCGAGGTTGAGGTCGTTATTGAAGTCAATGAACAAGTTGATGCTTGGGTCGAGGTGGAGATTATTGATGAGGCCTCTAATCAGGATGACTAATTAGGTTTCTTGTATAGGGCTTTGTATTTTTTTTTTTCTTTTTGAAATTTTGCAATGAATTTTATGATAATCAATATATAAGAGTACCCTTAGTGCGTTTTGGGATACCTCAAATAACCGGTCGGGATTACTTAATGATTTTCTTTCTTGTGTCGTGTTTGCTTTGCTTGTGTTACTATCTGAGTAACCAGTGCCTCCTTTGAGAGCTTCTCCTTTTAAGTTATTGTCTAGGTAACTCGATGCCTTCTTTGAGGACTTTTCGATATTACCGTTTATATGACTCAACATCATGCTTATAGTGTTTTAACTAATATTACTGTCTAAATAACTTGGTGCCTCGTCTAGAGGACTTTATTTAATGTTACTGTCTAAGTAAATCGGTTACTCATCTAGAGGGCTTTAGTTAATATTATTGTCTAAGTAACTCAGTGCTTTGTCTATAGGGCTTTAGTTTATGTTACTGTCTAAGTAACTTGGTGCCTCACTTAGAGGGCTTTAGTTAATGTTATTGTCTAAGTAACTCGGTGCCTCGTCTAGGGGGCTTTAGTTAATGGTATTGCCTAAGTAACTTGGTGCCTTTCTTATAAGACTTTTGTTAATGTTACTACTTAAGTAACTTGGTGTCTCGTCTAGAGGGCTTTAGTTAATGTTATTGTCTAAGTAACTCAGTGCTTTGATTGAAGGGTTTTAGTTAATGTTACTATCTAAGTAACTCGATGCCTCGTTTAGATGCCTTTAGTTAATTAATGTTACTATCTAAGTAACTTGTTGTCTCGCTAAGAGGGCTTTTGTTACTATCTAAGTAACTTAACGCCTCACTTAGAGGGTTTTCTATGAATATAAGATGTGAATATGAAATAAAAGGAGATTTTTTATTAGAAATGTAAAGTACGCCTCGTTAAAACCTTGCTTAACCCAATTTTGGGAAAAGGAAAAGGATTACACACATCCTCAAATGTTTAACTATAATACATCTTTAGATGCGTGGCATTCCATGTTATCGAGATGAGTTTTTCTTCGAGCTCCTTTAGTTTGTAGGTGCCATTTTGAGATAGTCGACTACACTGTAAGACCCATCTCAATTAGGGGCAAGCTTAACTTTTGCCTAGCCTTTGCAAGCACTATGAGAATTCTCCAGACTAAATCTTCCTTTTGGAAGAATCTTTTTTGAACTCAGATGTTGTAGCGCCAAATGACTCTTTCTTCCTTAACTTGGTGAGAATAACTTTGTTGGCAGTTTTGGCCTCCCATTTTCTTAAGCATGTTCTACTGATGAGAGCCTATGCTCTATGTCGAGCGACCTTAAGAACTGCTAGAAACCACCATCGGTGAATTACTTACAGTTGCCAGTGACTATAGAGTGTGACAGCCCATGTTGCCATATGATGTTCTTCCAACAAAAAATTTGAACTTATCGGGTTGAGATGATGGCCAAGGGTTCTGTTTCTATCCACTTAGTGAAATACTATGGCCATAATGAGAAACTTGACCTGTCCCTTTGCTAGTGGAAACTATTGAGTATGTCCATTCCCCATGTAATGAATGGTCAGGAAGCAGTTATAGTGTGCAACTTTACAAGAGGTACCTGATGCAATGGGCTGAATTGTTGGCACTCTTGGCACTTCATGATGTACTTGTGGCATATTTTCTCGGTGTAGGCCAATAGTACTCAACTTTGAGTACCCACACATCCATGTACTTGGCTACAAAGTACATGCCGCATATGCCACGATGCATCTCAAGAAACATGTATTTGTTTTGTTCTTGATCTAGGAACTTAAAGGGGAGTGCAAAAACCCCTTCCTGAAGAGTTCCCCGTTATGCACAGTGTATAATGTCATCTAACTTCGTATTGACCTTGCTTTTGTTGGGTCGACGGGCAACACGTTTGTAGTTAGATAACTCAGGATTAGAGTCATTTAGCTCGGTGAGGTTGAGGAGATCTCAAGTATGTCTTCTCGGTCCCTACTTGGTGTTGAAAGGGTGTTGGATGATAGTACTATGCTAGTCAGGTTTCTTCATGCTAGCTAGTTTGGATAACTCATCGACCTTGTCATTTTCTTCTCTTGGCACATGGTTGATCTCAAACTAATCAAATTGTTCTGAAAAGTTCTTTACCACGTGGAGGTATTTTTGTATAGAGGGATATTTAGTTTGACAACTTCCTTTTAATTGGTTTGTGATGAGTTGAGAGTCATTGTAGCAACATAACTTCTTTACTTTAAGCTCAAGAGCTAGTTGTAGTTTGGTGATCAAGGCCTCATCCTCTGTTTGATTGTTTGACGCACTAAAATTGAAGCAAATGACTTGTTTAAGGATGAGGTCGTCTAATTCTTCTAATATAATTGTTGGAGGACTCGTCATCGCTCAAAGAGCATCGTGCAAGTTGGTGCCTTTTGGTTAGGAGCTCTGGTCGTGGGTTTGAACCCCTCAATAGGCGTTAATGTTTTGATCCCAAGACAGTTGACTATCATCGTTAGGGTTAATCACTACACATTCGAGGTATTGTCCACATTAGAGCCTGGAGCTCTGTCATAGTTTTGTCCTTATAAGATGCCTAAAAATGTGGAAGGAGGATGGAGCATTTACATTGTCTTTGGCCTTGACTCCTATGCAATTTGAGACTATTGGACTTATTAGAACGTAAGTCCCTTAGTTGAGGTCTAAAGGGAATAAAGATTCATCCCCAATAGGGGGCTTAAGAGAATCAATGATTCATCTTTAGAACCTCATTTTTGGCTCCACGGTGGACGCAAAATGTTCTTATCAAGATCTAAAATGTGACCTTTAAACAGGTAGCAAGATTTAAGTGGATTGAGGAATCCCGAGAAGAGACTAAGAGTGGGTGTGTATTTCCCGGTGAAATACCATATGTATTTATATAGTCTCTAAACCCTATGACTCGTGTGATAAAACTAATAATACCAATATGATATAGAAAAACATCAATAAAATAACAACTTATTGCGCATATGATAATTAGTAGGATAATCATGATAATTCTCACCTTACCTAGTATAATACCAAATATTCTATAAATATAATGATATTAAGGAATACCATGACATAATCAAACTACTAATATTTTATTACACATATTATTAATATATGAATATTTACACCAAATATACATTAGAATATTTTTTTAAGCACTTTAAGTCACTAAAGTTGAATGAACCTTGTTAAACTCCATCAATAAACATATTAGTTAAAGAGTATCTGAATTAAGTTTTTATGATATTTTATTAACCAAATAAAAAAACAAAATTATTCAAACAATAAGGAGAAACAATAAAGTGTTTTAGAAAAAAAAATTGTAAATATACAAGGTGATTGCTGAAAACCAATTTAAAATTGATATTCACCTTTCCCACTCTTAATTATTTGTTGGTAATTTAAGTAGTACGAGTGTAAGTATAGACCTAAAAGGTTGAACACTTTAGAAAAAAAAAAGAGTTAAATATGTTTTTAGTCCCTATATTTTGGGGCGATTTTGGTTTTAGTCCCTCTTTCAAACTAAGGTACAACTTAGTCCTTCAATTTTAGAAAACTTTGGTTTTAGTCCTTTTTACCAAATTTTTTTAACTTTATTTGTTGTTTCAAGCACGTTTCATTATAGTATTTGGATTGTTTACACTGTTTGACACATTTTTGCTTCAATGTTAACTGAGAAACGTGTTTGAAACCGCAAATAAAGTTAAAAAAATTTGGTAAAAAGGACTAAAATTCGAGCTTTCTAAAGTTGAAGGACTAAATTGTACCTTAGTTTGAAAAAGGGACTAAAACCAAAATTGCCCCAAAGTATAGGGACTAAAAACATATTTAACCCAAAAAAAAAATAAAGAAATTTTAAGATTTTGAATTTAAAATTATGTCATAGAGAATAAAGTTTCATTAATATTATCTTAGTAATAATCATTTCTCAACTAGACCAAACTCGCTTTTAAAATAATCTTTAAGCCAGGCCAAACTCGGTTTTAAATAATCTTTGCTAACATATTTTTGGTTGCAAATCAAGATTTTCAAAGTCATCCTAACCTATAACAATGGTAATATATTAATTATCTTCATTGATATTTATTGAGATAGAAAATCATAACAAAATCACTGTCACATATGGTAGATACAATGCACACATTGTAGATACAATGCATATGTAGAAGAATAGGTACATTTAATAATGGGTTATCTTCAATATCTAAACTTGACTTATTTATCTAAATTTTGCACTACTTTTAAACCTAATTAAAATGCTCTTCAAAAAACTGGTTTAGGGAATGATATTTTCAATAAAGTAAAAAAAAAAATACAATAATTCTTATTAATTATCATTCTCTTACAAATAAAGAAAATTATGAAACATATGAAAAAAAATATTAAAAACACATTTCTTGTTTCTTTTTTTAATATACTCTCTTATATTGATTAAAATTTATTTATAATGATAAAATTTATTAAATTTCACGTTATATTTAATGAATTTTTGTCCTAACTTTGTGATTTGTATTAAAATGATTTAATAAAAAATGTTATGTTAAATAATGTTTTGTTAGTATTACTTGGAGACTAGTATAGCTCTTTCTTTCTTCACTTAGTCATTATTACTAATCAAAAACACTTTAAATACTTTCCTTATCATTCCTAATACTAATAAATAAAATTTATACATCGTCTATATATAGACAACTGGACTAAACTTATGTGATTTGACAATTTCCTAATTTTACCAAATCTATTTATAGATAAAAATACATAATCTATAAGCTCCTAAATTTTACTAATACAAGAAAACCTTTCAAATTTTACTTTCGCAAACATGTAAATGAAAAATTCAATTATGTCCAATATTTTCAATCATTCATTACAATATGTTAGAAACATTTTCAATGATAAATATCTTATATTGCTAAATTAAAACTAAATAAATGTTAGCTAGTGTCATCAAAATGGGTTGAAATCCGTGAGCCAACCCGGTTCATTACGGGTTTGAACCAGGTTGGGTTGGAAACAAATGTGAAAATTTTGATGCGAGTCAATTTTGATCCAGCTTGCTAAGAACCTGGCTCATCCGGGTTGAACCCGTGGTGAGCCGAGTTTGCTCACCAACCCACTTATATTTTTTATTGAAATCAAAATAATTATTCAAATCTTATTTTTTTATTGAAATCAAATTAATTAAATTAATTATTCAAAACACACAAACTTTACTTCGTAGTAGAGCCTTTTGTGTTGTGTTGTGCTGCTATCTATCCAAAAGTTCTCCTCTGCTATATATTTTTGTTAACGACTATATGTAGTTTTTTGGTCAAATGGTTGTATATGTCTCATTAAACTAAATTGGCAAAATTTTATGCTTGATAGCTTAGAATATATAACAATATAGTTCTTTTTTTTCAATTTCTTT
Source organism: Vigna radiata var. radiata (assembly GCF_000741045.1). Taxonomy (NCBI): domain Eukaryota; kingdom Viridiplantae; phylum Streptophyta; class Magnoliopsida; order Fabales; family Fabaceae; genus Vigna; species Vigna radiata. The sequence goes on from NW_014542731.1 coordinate 586,218, forward strand.
TATATCAATTGGTCCAATTATTATTGTTTCAATTTGATCAATCAAAGTAACATTTGTTAGCAAAATGATGAAGATGAAGTTTTGATGATGTCCAAATTCAAGAATATCTTATGAAGACTTCTATTACAATGGAAAACTTTTGTAATAATTGTAGTTTAATGTTTAGGACTTAGATTTGTAGTAGGTTTTGATTCATGTACCTTCATACTTTGTATTTGTTGTTCAGAATAAAAAACGCACGATTTTAATTGATTAAATAAAGTATTAATCGATTAAAACGTTGCAGGTGCTGAAAACTCAACTAGTATGGGAATAATCGATCAATACCTATTTTAATCGATTAGTTAATCGATTAATCCTAAGAATAATAGATTAAAGCTAGCCGTTGGAGTTTTTTGGTTTTTGAAAACTAGTTGTTGTACTCATTTTAATCGATTAACAATAATATTAATCGATTAAAAGCGTTAAAAGGCCAGTTACGAAGAATGAAAGAGTATTTGCTCGAGTCTATAAATATGCTCTCTTTATTCATCAACAACTCTTCCCTTGTGTTCAAATACTCTAAACTTTGTGAAAATTGCGTGCTCTTGCTCAGCTAAGGAAACTCTTGTCTGTGGTGCTGGTACTTTGCAACTGCAGTGACAGAGGAATAGCTGATTCATCCTTGGTGTTACTAAGGAAGTGATTGGAATAGGTTCATCCTTCGTGAAGCATTTGAAGGAGGTGATTCATCCTTTGTGAACATTTAAAGGAGGTGCAGGTTCATCTCTTGTGGTTTCAAGAGAGGTGTCTTCGAAACTTTTACAAATTATTTTTCTGTGTGATTATTATTTGTAATTGTTTTGTGATAGTGGAAAGTTAATCTGTTTTGGATTAACAACTGGATGTAGGATTGGTAAGATCCGAACCAGTATAAAATCTATCTGTGCAAATTTCTCTCTACCTTACTCCTATTATTTATATTTATTATTTGCTAAGTAAGAAAATTGAGAAGAAATTTTAAAAGGCACATATCTTAATTAAGAACCAATTCACCCCCTCTCTTGGTTTATTATTCCACGCTAACCATTCCGTTGCAGCCACTCTGACAACATGTTATAAGAATCTCAGAAGAAGAAGGTGAAAAAACGTTAAGTAAGCCAATGAGCCAACTTGTTTAACCCATCAACCCGTGGTGGGCCTGGTTGGGTCGGATTACCCATTTTGACAGCTCTAATGTTAGCAAGTGACCTTATTAGTTAAGAAGAAGTAATATAAAGTTTGTTGAAAATTATTTATTATAGTGAAAATACAAAAATAATTTAACATTTATTCTTTTATAAAAACATTTTAATATCGTGTTTATGACAACCTAGAAAATGGTATTTTAGAATTGGTAGTGGTTTAAAAATAATGAGACTCAATTATTTTAATTTTAAAAAGGATTTATATAAATAAGAAGTTTTATAAACGAGTTTTACTATTTTAAAATACATGATCTCTAGAAATCACATTTATAGATTTTTTAGACTTCTCTCTAGGACTTCTCACTCTCCATTCGTTGATTGAAGATTCAAGTTTGTAGGAGTGATCCTTGCTCTAAGTTCTTCAGTTTGGACTGATCGGTTTCTTTGATTGTGTAAGTCAAGTTTTATGTTTTTCTTTACTATCCAATTTGTTTTGTCTTGCATGTGGGTCTTTCATGCTTGCCTGTGCTCTTCAAATCATCAATATGAGTCTCTTCTGACCAATAATCATAACCGTATCTCCTAGTTGTTCTTGTGATGTTTCTATGTGTAGATAGAATATCTTGTAGGACTAAAGGTGTTTTGAGAATCTAGAGTTGTTTGATGTACTTTCACAAGTGAGGGAAGTTAATTTCAATGATTTTAAATGTGGCTAATTATTTACATTTTTGGATTGCGAATGAATTTTGGTGTGATGTTAAATGATTAATATGTTGCTTGAAATGTATTGATGAACTATATAAGTAAAGCAATTAAGTTTGACATTTCAAATGTGTTTTTGTTTGCTTGAAATGTGTTATTGACTTTCAGTGTATGATTGAATGAAGAAGTTGTACTTGAATAATTGTTCAAATTGGTACATCTCAATGTAGGCTTTCACAATTATTTGGGTTAAGAAAATGGAAAGTACTAATTAGAGTGATTGTGCAAGTTAAACTCTGTAAATTCAGAAAATTATTGTCATGGCACTGAGCGGTAGTATAGGAGCACTGAACGCCAAATTTAAAACTTCAAAATAGTGACATTTTTGTGATAGGGCGTTGATCGACGATTTTCACCAGTTAGTGCCAATTTTGTTAAGAGCTTATACGTTGTGCTAATTTTGCCGAAAGCTTCAGTCTCACTCTTTTAATGCTTAAAACCTGTCGGCTTTGTGTTATGTTTTGCTATTTTTCACATTTTATGGTTTTGTTTTTGTTATTATTGTTGTTTATGGAATGTTTGATGGATTTATGGATGAATAAACATATGTATATTGATGTATGAAACTGTGATAATGATGAACTTGTTAATAAATATGAGCATGTATGAAAATATATGTTGGTTGTAATTGATCATGAATATGATATCAATTAGTATAGATACTGATTGTTTGGTATTAGAAACTTGATGTGAAATTATGTTATGGATGAATTATGTGGTATTAGGAACTTGATGTACAAATATAAGTATTAAATTCTTTCACACATAAAATTAACAAATTATAGAGACCATGATTGATCACATGCTAGCTTTACCATTACTCACCCTAGCTTGCACTATACATGGTTAGCTTACAACCATTTACCTCTACTCTTTTTTCATATATAGGCAATCATGTGAGTTCTATTATGAATAACAAACTCTTCTTTTGATTATTTAGGAAAGGTGTTTATATATATTATTATGATTCAAAGTCAAAGTCATTAAGTCTAAATCTGTAGTACAATATTTGTGATTGCATGTAATGAAATTTTGTCAAAAGGCTGAGTTCCAAAATTAGAAGTAACCCTAATCTCCTCTTGCTATATAAATATATAACTAAAAAAACATGAATAAAAATTAACAGGCATAACAAAATTTGAAAGGCATGCATATGAATATCCAAAAGAAAACTGAAAATCAATAGGTTTTACTGGTCAACATCTTCCTTCTTAGATTCCAGTTGTCACCATCCATCTACACTGTAACTTCTTTCACCATTGATATATCCCCACCCTTTGCTCCTCTCTAAAGAAATAATCATTGGACACTATTGATATCTATATCTATATATCTATATATCTATATAAATATATATAGCAGAATATGTAAATAATATATTAATATATTAAGCTAAATTATTAATTTATGTTATGTCCGAAAAACCAATGATGTTTGACATTTTGATTGTTATGTTTGTCCTCCATTTGTTTTGTTCATGTCTTAGAAGTTAACTAAATAAGAAACTTGTGGGATCTTAAAGCCTAACTACAAACTTCAAACATTAAAGAGACTAAAACACACACAGAAATAAGTACTTAAGAAATATATACGACTTTTATTAATTTTAATGAAAGATAAATAAAAAAAAAGATTGTATAAATGGAAATAATTTCAACTGTATATTTCTTTCAACTCAATTTTAATTAATTGGTTTTTAACTAGTTTTACAATCAAATAAATACGGTCTTGATATCCATTACTTTAGGAATCCAAAGTAAAATATAAATAAATAAAGAAATATTGATAACTGAAACATTACTTTGCGTTACTAACCCAATACATTTTATTTTAACTTTCAATAAAAGTATATTTATTGTTTTCGTAAGAATGGTAAAAGTATTAAAATGGGAAAAATTGAAAAAAAAAATTATGAAAATAAGTAAGTGGTATTAATTTAGTATAAGTTTATTATAATCATATCAATATAATTGTAATATTAATTGAGTCAAAAATTATGCTAAGTTAATATGATTTCTTTATGATAAAATCATGTCAAATTAGCATAATTTATCCCTTTTTGTAATTCTTCTTAAATATGTTCCATTTTGATAATTAAAAAAAAAATTACATTGCTTTTGTACTTTTGCCAAATATCAATATTGATTGTTTTGGAAGAATGTGAAAAGAATATCACTTAAATCTAAGTTTTCACATATGTCATCCCATGTGGATTTTGGGGTGTCGTTTATAGTTTGGAATAGAATAAATTTAGATGATTGTTTTAAGTATTTACACAATATTAGTTTAAAATAATAATAATAATAAAAAAAGAGATAACGCGTGTTCATCTAAGTGATAAAATATCTAGAGTAAAATTTAATCGTTTCTAAAAAGGCGAGTTCAATTTTCATTTCATTTCACTTTACTAAAATTAACTTGCTAAAAATCCTTTTATAGATATATAATCTTTTAGTTTTGAATGGTAAATATTTTTTTTTTTAAAAAATGCGTATTTTATATTATATTTTCTTGAAACAAAATTTTACAAACATCAAGAATTTTACCATTCCTTAATCAAAGTTTAAGAAAATCAGATGTTTACTTTTGGCTTATAAGAAGGCTATTAAATGGTAATAAAGTTCAACCTTCAATATTATTTAATATAGAATTTGGATTCTTTACTAAATATTTTTGTTATTTATTTTGATATTTTAAAATATGTTAAAAGCATTTTTAATATATTAATACCGGTATATTTTGAAAGGTTGAATACCAAAAAAACATAATAAAGAATCTGGTAACGGAGATATGGAAGTAAATAAGTGGCAGATAAAATTTTTGCATTGATTTAAGCAGTGAATATATATGAAGAAAATTTTCATAATTTGTTACTATGTTTTCTCGGAACATAACATATTTAATGACATTTTCATAACTTTGTTTAATTTTTAACTTGAATTTTTTTTTAAATTTAAAATTGTTCATATAATATATGAAAATTAATTAAAATTATGATGAATTTTCTCGGAAAAAGATTATGAAATCCGTCTCCATGTTCTCTCTCTTGCTGTTTCTCACCTTTTGTTTCTTTCCCTGCAGCCAAAAAAGGATGCATCAGGCTGGTTAAATGCATGCGGCCTGTTTGACAATGGGTTTGAATGAGGTATTGTAAGAAAAAATTTCTTCTCTTGTAGGAAACATTAATTGAGTTGGTAGAAAATTTGAAGAAGAACTTGATGATGAAAATGAGAGTGCATGCAGTTGTTTTAGAGGAAGCACTAATTGCTTAACATAGAGGAAAAGGAAGCAACAAAATGTAACATGTCATGATCAAAGGCTTGAAAAAGCGTGGGTGGAAGAGATGGCCATTGATAGTTACATGTGTATCATTCATGAACTTGATAATCATAGCTCATCACTAGCAACGTGGGGTTATTACAGTTACCATATAGGTTAAAGGGTACGTGCAGTAGAAGAGGAAAGTTGAGGTATCATTATCGTCTGGAATGATTGATGGATAACCGCACCCTTAAAGTATGTGTAGTGTAGTGTAGTGTAGATTATGTGTATGAAATAATGCATGTTGAGAAGTGTAGTTTTGCTACATGAATCTGTTTAGTTTTTGACTGTTGAAAATACTCGATTGACTGAAAAAGAGAAGGTTGAGATCCAAAGAGATATATATAACTGCAAGAGAGCATAGTGACATGGTTTCTTAACATTTGCGTTTGTGGGGCTACCAACTACCAAAAGATCTTTAATTTCTTCTCTGACCTCACCCTGCCACGCTTTGCAGAAGCATCCGCAAGCTTTTTCAATAGGCCAAGGTACCTTTTCCCTTCTCACTCTCTGTCCATCAATTCTTTGCTGCAAACCTTTTGAGCCATGTGATATACCCTCACCTCAAATTTCAATAAATCAATAGTTGAATGTTCTAGTAGTTTGTGCTTTTACCCTCCTAGTACAACAGGTTCAAGTTGAAAAAAAAAAAAAAAAAAAAACTGCTGCATGTTAATTCTTCTCCAAGATTTGAGTTCCCATGTAGATGTATTCAGTTAACTTATCAACAATCTACTGATTTACCCTGTCCTTTTACTCTCTGTAGAAGAAGAGAAGATAGATAAGATTACCGTAGGTCACATGAAGAAGCATGAGTATTTTTGTTTGTATATATTCATTCATATGGTTTTGTGAGTGGGTAAAAGGAATCTGAAAGATTGCAATTGCAGGTGTGACCTTTTGGGACCAGCACAGTGGCAGAATTGTCACAATTCAAAGCCTGTGGGCAGCCGCAGCAGATGAAGGACTACAGGCAACTATAGTTAAGGGCAACAGCAAGCAAAGCAAAGTGTGTCTGCCTAAGGAAAACCTATGAGAAAACAAACCCTTACAATAAAAAAATAATGAGCCGCATATAGAAGAGAAAAGGGAGAGATATTGAAAAGCAAAAAAACTGGATTTCAGTGGGAATCAGTATCATCCACCAAGTCCTATACAAAGTCCACATGACTCACAACAGCAAAACTTGATCAGCACACACAGAGCTCATTATCAGGTATCTCAAAACCAACCTCCATATGTTGAAGGCATAGGAAGAAGTTCCCACGGAATAGAACCATCCACTTTGGACCAAGCCATAAAACACAGGAAGCATAATAGAGAAGGAACATTCACAAGGGTCATGAGGAGCAGTGTAGGAGATATTGTTCAAGTGGAAGGAGGACACATTGTTAGGTCCACCGGTAGAAAAGATCGCCACAGCAAGGTCTATACTTCCAAAGGGCCTCGTGATCGCCGGGTTAGACTCTCAGCACACACAGCCATTGAGTTCTATGACGTTCAAGACAGACTTGGCTATGACAGACCAAGCAAGGCCGTGGACTGGCTCATCAAGAAGGCAAAGTCTTCCATTGACAAGCTTGCTGAGCTTCCTCCATGGCATCCACCTACTCATGAGGAAAAGCAGAATGATGCTGCAGGATCAAGTGGAATCATGGCAGTTGAACAACAACAAGAAGAACTTCATCAACAACATTCAGAGTCTTGTGGCTACAACTTTCAGCTCCATAGGCAACTGGGGGCCTTTATTTCTACCCATGTTGACACTGACCCCATCAATTTTCAAACCAACAACAACTCAGAAGATCTTGGCCTATCTCTCCACTGTTTCCAAGACCACCCTGGCCTTATTAATTGGCCATCACAACAAGGTGCAAATCAAGCACCTCCTTCAAATGAGCACCAAATTCAAACCCTTTTTGCTGGTTCAACCCCAGTTTCGTTTGAGAACCATTATCAAAGAACTGTGACTTGGAACAATGAAGCAACAACCGGGGGTCATGTGAGCAGAATGGGATTCTTTCTCAACTCACAGCCATTTATAGGCCAAGGTTCTGCTTCGGCTTATGCTCAAAGTGAGACCCTTCAGTCCAGTTTTTCATTTCCGATGACATCCTCTGAGCATCAGAGGCCCCAGCCAGTTCACCAACCTTCCCTCTTTGGCACCAGGTTTGCTGTTTCTGATGGATTAGCCGGGTTCTGTATTCCAGATAGAATTCAAGGTGCGGAAGAGAACCATGGAGTTGCTTCCAATAGGCCATCTTCTTCTCCTAGTTCTATCAACTGACCGACCCCACAACAAGAACTGAACAATGCTGTAGTCTTCATATCAGGTATTCTACTCATAATAGAGTAGTGTTATATAATCTTACAATCTACTACTTTATAAAGAAAATACTAATTGAAAACACATTTAATATTTACTATGCAAAGGAAGTAGAAGGATTATTAGGAATATTTTGAAAGAATATTTAGAATTGTTCCAGATATTATTAGCACAGTTGTCATAATCTGCCTTTTACGGAACAAATATTATAAACTAGGCGAAGCAATATCCCATGCAAAGCTTCAATCCAAGCAACAAAGCTATTTATCCCCCTCTTCAATTAACCATCCCTTGTTAAATTTCTAACATACAATTTTTTTATTCAGTGCGAACATTTTTTTGAGTTTTCTCTGATGCATCTCATTACATGCAGGAGTGTTCTCTACCAGATTTTGGAACCGAGTGAAGATTATTTAGGCACATCGTTATGATCTACAAAGATTTCCTTTCAATTTGACTTTCCTTTTTGGTTTTAAATTTATTGTGAGTTCCCTTCATTTTACCCTGCAATCTATATGTATAATTTACATTGATGAAATTGTCATTGAGTTGAGTTTGGTGGTTATAGTCCTTAGTGTATTTTGAATCTTGAGAAAAACATATTTCATCTGATATCTAATGAAAATCATAAGTTCCATGTCCATTCTTGGCAAAACCACATCTAAAGAAACAGAATCTGATTTGGACTTATTCTTCCCTGTAATAGGAAGAGATGGCTTCCCTTTTCCTTGCCCCTCAAGTACGATCCTTAAAGGAACATTTTGGAAGTCAAACATTTCCTCTTAAACCATATGGTCAGTAACAGTGTATTTGTTTGTCAGCTTCAACTTCACTCAATAGTACTGTCATTGAAAACTAGAAATTCCAAAATGTATGCACATTTTTTGTTTTTGTTCCTGACGTAAAGGGCTGACACCCCTTTGCATTTAATGAGATTTGTGGAATAGTTCCAGCATTTTCATGAAACTCATCTATTTTCTTTTGCTCTTTATGTGGTACATTCATGCACGTGGTTGTTGAAACAGCAGAAATAATGGTCAATATCCCCTCATGATGAGTATCCCCTAAACATAACAGTAGGCTTCAACAATATTACAATCAAACTATGTGACATCAAGTTTAGAAGAAAAGTTAAAGAACAATAAATTTAGAAGAAAACTGTGTTGCAGGCTATGAGTAACTAACTACCTATACATTGTTTAGTGTGTTAGTGTTAATATCACTTTTTACAAAAGAAAGTCAAAGTTGCCATGTTGAGCATCCTAGAATATGAATGCTCATCCTACCTTTCTAAGACTTTTACTGTGCATACTTGAATTATATCAAAACTTTAATGGATTATGAATTTAATAATGATGCTAGATCTATGAAACAACTTAATCTTGTTCATAACTATATATTTTGCAGCATGTTTGGATTGCTGTTAAGATCCTTCAAAAAAGCACTTTCAGACCAAAAAATACAAAGAATATCCTTCTGTAGAAGTATGTTTGACACTAAAGTACTTTTCAGACGAATATCCAAACATAGTAGGCTAAGGTTAGAAAATGGAAAATGTGATTCTGCAAGTCTGGTGGCCTTTAATAATTCACAGACTTGTCAACGTGATTAGCAATAAAACTTCCTTTTCTCCTTAAATCACTTCCTAATAAAAGTTATAATTGTAGCTTATTCACAAAGTGAAAATGGATGATGATTGTCACATAATAGTCCAAAATTAGTTTCTACATACAGAGAAACAAAAGGTGCACTGATATTTTTAGCATGAGATTGGTGTAAATCACTGTATCCAAATTAGTTTGCAAAACACAACGCATCACGCCTCTATACTTTTTAAGAAAATGAAAAAAAAAAAGAAGGAATGGTACTTCCATAAAATAATATAGTTGATAGATGCTTTTTATTATTTTAAAATTAAGGATAAAATATAAATAGAAAATGGATACATTAAGATAGGAATTTGTATTCTATATTTTTATAAATAATAGGTTTTTCAAGTGTAAAATATATTAAGAATAAAATAAAAATATGAAATGTGTCTACTTAATGGGAAAATCTTCTTTGTATATAGTTCTTTTTTAATATATAATTAAATATAAAATCTAAATATGAAATGTATGCATTAAAATGAGAAATCTCGTTATATATTGTGGATGATATTGAAAGTATCATTTCTAACAAGTGATTGGACACATATTACTTAGTTTATTAGCATTGGTTTGATGCAATGTGATAAAATGGATATTTGTGCAGAAATAAATCAGCTGTTTTTTCAGAATTATCGATAAAGTGTGAGATATAGTAAAATTAAAATGGTTAATTAAGTTTAGGTTGGTAAACTCAATTCATTTAAAAATAATTAAGTATTTTAATTCGTTTGCTCATCATAATCCATTTCGTCTTGGTCCTTAATCAACCGATTGGGCAAATCCTTTTAAAAGAACAAAAAATAAAAATAAAAACATTAAAAATTTAAGTTCAAGCTTTAGTCATGTACTTTTTTCAAAAGAAATTATTTATCTTGAAAAATTAAAATATATCTTGCTTGTTATTGTCGGTTTATTTTATAGATTTAATTTAATGCTAATAAATTAATATTCAAATAAAATGTAAACTAAATTATAGATATATCTTACATTTGACCTAAATTTTTTTATTTAAATTAAATTTATTAAATAAATAGTTTCAATTATTTTCCATTGTGCGTAGATCCATTAACCCCATATTTTTATAGGACATCAAAAGATTTTAACTCACTTTAAAATTAAGTACCAGTCCAATTCATTTTTTATGGGTTGGAAACAAAAGGAGGGGATTCTTTCTGCACCCCACATATTTCTTTCTCCATCGAATATTTTTATTGTCAGAGCCTTTTTATCCTATACATTATATATATATATATATATATATATATATATATATATATATATATATATATATATATATATAATTTTTAAAACTCAGATTTTGAAATATAATTTTTAGAAATGATCATCCGATTTTGAAATTTAGTTTAGTTAGAATTTGTTGTTCATCGAATTTTGAATTTTGGTTTATCAGTAATCTAGTTTAATGTACTATTTATGTTAGTTTGTTCTCTTTTAGAATTTAGAACAAGTATTGCGTTTAAGATATTGTTTAAACATATATTGTGTTTGATACATTATCTTAGACAATATATTTGATAGACACTATTATGCTATAGACTTTTGTTAAACTTCAAAATAAAGGATTCCTCAGATCTTGTCTTAACAATCTCACTTCTTTTGACATTTAACAAATACCTATGCAAATGCGAAATAGACATAAGAGAAAGATTGATTAGAGAAATTCTATCATTCTAGTCGTTTATGCACATGATATATCAGAGTATATAACATATATTCTAAGTATGTATAAATGATTAATAACTTCCCATAGTTCATTAATCATTGTTTAGAGCAAATGTTGATAAAAAGGCACAATAAATGTATCAAAGTAGAAGAGTTGGTATAACTTATCAGAGCACAAAAAGAATATCATAGCATAGCACAACAATATAAGTATTAGAGCATACTGAAAGCTATAAGTATCAGAGCATAGAATATAAACATCAGAGCATATATAATTTATATAAAATGAATGTACATGATGTGCTTGATTTAAAATGATTTCTCTCCCTTTTGAAAATATTTCTCCCCTATTAAAATTTCTCCCCTAAATAAAAAGATATTTAGGATTTTCTCTCCCTTATTTCATAAGTTTTGAAATAACACCATTGCTTTGATGGTGGTGGTGTTCGGGCAGTAGGTTTGGGAGTGAGAATTTGGTTGGCTAAGGCATTGAGCGTGTTGATGATGACATCCAACTTCTCATCTTATCTTCACTCATTTGCTTACAACATTCCAACAAGTTTTTCTTCTTGTCTTGAATTGTTTTTTGTAATGAGTGAAGTGACCTAGTCTAGGATAGAGGAGGAAAATGTGACTGTGGATAGGGCGAGAGGGTTTTCAGGTGGTTCAAAGGTAGTGGTTGTTGCGGGGATGTCTGGTTGAGGTGAGGGGGGGTAAGAGGTTTATCGTCTAATGGAGCCATAGTGTCATCCATCGACACAAATTAGAATGAATTTTTCAATGATTGTGGGCCTCATTTTCACTATTGTCATGATGCATTGGTTCTTTTATGTTTGTAATAGATGAGATAGCCAAAAAATGTTATGCTTTAGGGATCAGGGTGGTGAGGTTGTAAGGCTATTATAGAGATATTGTTGTTTTTAGAGGAACTTTGGCAGGAAGCATTTAAAGAAGTCTTCTACCAAAACCGTTTGCATCTACGAAAAAGGTGACGTTAGAATCGTCGAAGTGATGTATTAGACATAGTTCCAAAAACACTTGAACTTGGCGAAAGTTCTCCATCTCCTAACTCGTTTATAGAATGCTTGCTGGCACTTGCATGGACATGGATGTGTCTTTTTGATATAAAATGCTTTGTTTCCAATATAGAAACTCATTGAACTTAGAATGTGTCGTTACGAGTCCAACACTCTCAGTTTTGATTGGGTTGGCTAGCTTTGGGTATGTAAGTGTTGGACGAGTGCCTTTGATAATTTCAATCATATGTTTCTTCATCGGCCTTAAATCTATAGGATGTAGAGGTGGTGCAATCTAGTTAGGCACAATGAGTACATCCATTATCCGTTTAGAGTCATAACGAACTTGATGAAGCAACATTAGTGACATTATGGACGTTTTGAAACATAACAAACTCCAAGGGCACAAAAAGCTTAGGATGTTTTGCAGAAACTTGCAACATTATGGACGTTGGGGAGGGAGGGGGGGTAAAAGGAGACATAACCAGGTTGGAAGCAACCAATGGTTGGAATACATTGAGGGTCTTCCAATGACTGCTGAAGAGCAGCATTGATCTCCTCAAAGTCAGTATCCATGAATTCTGGTGGTGAGGAGGAGGCAACGATAGGCTCGTTGATGAACTAGTCTATCAAAGCACTCATCAACCCAGTGAAAAGTTCGTTGTTGATTGAATGATCACCATAAAGCCAAGGGATTGTGTGTATTCGGGAATTTTGGTAAGTTTGTGGTAAACTTCTATTTTCCAAGTGGGTGGAGGTAGATGTTAAGACAAGATCGCCTAGATATACTAGACCGTCTAGAAACTAAAGTTTTGAAGTTTAACAATAAGTATTAAACGAAATATCTTTTCTTAAAGAGAAGTGCCTACTCAACCAGAAGCATTTAAGTGTTGAAAACATAATGTTTTATACGAGAAACTAAGCAAATCGTCCAAATTTAGGCAAATGTAGCAACATCGACGCGTCATTCATTCTGACGATCATCTCACCAATAAGAATATGAAATTTTTTTGTCTCTCTATTCCACTTCTAAGCAAAGGCAAATATTAACCAATTATCAGCGTAATCGTATGAAATATAACACAAAGGCATTAAACCAAAGTTGATAACAAAATTCTCAACATTCACATTACATGATCCAAATTTATTTAACTTTTTCCATGAAAGACTAACTTTACCTCTCATCAGTCCTAGACAATACAGTTGGATATAAAATTTAAACACATCATCAATCATCAAAAGCAAAAAAAACAAAAAAATATTCATCTACTTTACTAACCTAGACTTCCCACAACACAAATGCTATGTGATGGCATGATTGGTCAACAAAGAAAAGCTTAACTTTAGAAGAAAAGCTTAATTGTTAAATGCTACCTCAATGGTAGGAAATCAAAAAACACTTTGTTGTCCTGAGCAAGCATTAATGACATTAAATGATCAACGTTCAAAAACAAGAAAAGTGATAAGAGAAAAGACATATACAATGCATACACAATCTACCTTATTATTTGTAGATGAGTTACTCTACATGCATCTACAAGCTTCAAATTAAAATATCAGAAGTGGACGTTAGAGACAAAAGAGATATTCACATAGTGTTCTTCACATGAATCAGTGTCTAAAAGAAAGTCCAACCTACTTCAAGCAAAGTACTGAAAAAGCAACCGACTTTGATAACTTGACTTTAACTAATGACTATTGTACACGAAGAAAGAGAAGACACAAGAATCAAGGCCAAGAGCTTAGTCTAACAAGCATTTATCCAAAAGCCTTTAAATAAAAGATCATTCAAATGAAGAATCAAGAGGATAACATATAACGAAATATTCATCCTTTGAGAACTGTTCAAAAGAGAAGTATAGAAAGAGCTCAAGAAAAAAAATATTTGAGTAAAAAAAGAGAAGAGAAAAGAAGAAAGGCAATACTCTTAAGCTTCATTATAATATTGCTTACTGATTGTAAGAAAGAGAGAACGAGAAAAGAGAGAAACATCTGCGAGTGTTTAAACTGCATTGTATTGTAATCACATCCTCTTTACGAGAGTAATAGTCTGAACAACTTGTAAGCAATCGTTGATTGCAATTTTGAAGAGAATTAAAACACTTACTGAATTTAATTAAGTTAAGGAAATCTAGGCAAGGTTGCTTAGTACCAAGATTGGTGCAAATACCCATCCAATCTAGGGTAATAAGAGATTATTCACTGATTGAGGAGACCAAGAGTGGTGAGAATACTCATCCATTCTAAGGTAACAAGAGGTTACTCACTGATTGAGAAGACCAGGAGTGGTGTAAATACTCAACTGTAATCTTGTTGAAGATTATAGTGGAACCCTCTACGGAGGAGACCGTACATAGCTCAGTTGAAGCAAAGCAGTATAAAAATATATGTGCAATTATCTATTCTCTTCTCTAACTACTTATCTTATAAAAACTTGCAGTTGTGTTTTTATTTCTAAATACAAGAACCTTCCGCACTAAACGATTATTCTTCAACAAAGGAAGTTGTTATAAACTCTACAATGTGCATTTTGAATAGAACCTTAAAAACAACTATCTTTTATAATCATTTATTAGGTTAAGCATTTAAGCGTTTATCAGAAAAACTCAAAACTCGACAACGTGTTATATCATAAGGGTTGTAAAAAGAATTTTTCTATTAACACTATTCACCCCTACCCCTTATAGTGTTTTTCAGGTACCTTAATTGATATCAAAGCTAACCTCACGGGGTTAGTTCTTAGAATGACTTGAGGAAACGATCCCGAAGGATGGAAAATAAAACATACGTCGTTAACCATCCTCCCTATTCAAGGGTGAAAAGTTCGACTATTGAAAGCAAAGAATGATTGTATTCTTTGAATCATGTCACATTGACATGTGGGACATTGTGGAGAATGGCAACAACATTCATGAAGATGAAAATGGAGAGTCACTCTCAAAAATCAAATGGGTTGACGAGCAGAAGCAGCTCTACCTGTTAAACTCCAAAGCTTGCAACTCTCTGATGTGTGTACTCTTTGTAGAAGAGTACAAAAAGGTTTACTCTTACCAATGAGGTAAAGAGATGTGGGACACTTTAGTCGTCACCTATGAAGGATTGAATTAAGTCAAAAGAAGTAAGTTAAGCCTCCTGACAGGACAATATGAGCTATTTTCGATGCTTGAAAGCGAAAACATTCAGAGCATGTTCAGTAGATTCTAGACGATCTTTAATGAGTTGAAACCCCTGGGAAAGTCATATGATAACTTCAATCATATTTTTGAGATCCTACGAAGTCTTCCCAAACAATGGAGATCGTAGGTCACAACTTTGAGAACATCAAAGACTCTAAATGGAATGAGTCTAGAAGAGTTGGTAGGGATATTAAAGGTTCATGAGCTCGAACTCTTAAGACATGGTTCTATCAAGGAGAAAATTATCGCACTCAAAATTGTTAAGAAGACACCCACCATAGCTCTCAGAACAGACGAATCCTTTGAGGAGTCAGACGATTAATAAGACTCCATGAACGAGAACGATGAAGAGGAGTTTTCAATCATTTCAGGAAAGCTCCAATCAATGTGGAGGAAAAGGGGAGGCACAATATTCAAGAGCGAACGTTTTAGATCTGGCTCTAAGAACAATATAAAAGACACACGATTAGAAGATACAATTGTTTGTTTCGAGTGCAACAAACCTGGACATTTCATATCAGAATGTCCCGAGATTGAAATGATGAAGAAAAAGTCAGTCAGGCCCAAATATGAAAAGAAAAAGATCTTGATGAGTGCCTGGGAAGACCTAGACATATCTGATGAGGACAAGGATGCCAAAGTGTGCTTGGTAGTAGGGAATGTTGAGAGTACATCAGATGACTATGATGATGAGGTAAAATTTTCTGACCTACAGTCACTTAGAAACACATACTATGATCTCCTATCATATTCATCCAAATTGTCTAGTACATATAGTTATTTTTGTAATCAATGAGCATAAATCCTCGCACAAAGAAATAATTTAAGAGAGGAAGTAACTACATCTAGAGATAATGTGAAGACACTACAACAAAAGGTTAGTAATCTTAGGATAGAGTTGAGTGTCTCATAACATGATAAAGAAGAAACTAGGCTACAAAATAAGAAGCTTGTAGAAGATAAACAGTAGCCAAGAACATAACACACACAAAATCCCTTAGACATGATAGTGATACCCTCACCAAAATAGTAAGTAGAACACTTGAGGGAATGCTAGGTTAGATCATTTGTTAAGAGAAAGTAGGCATCCATCCAACAAACAAGGTTTAGGTTATAGAAAACCAAACGCAAAACATAATAATAAAACTAACCATAGTAGGTTTACTAGGTCAAATAATAATACATTGACTTCTAAGAAGAAGAAAATGTATGTGTCCAACAAATCAGGACCTAACTTGTTATGGGTACCTAAGAGTCAAATAATTCCCCTTGCAGATATCTTTGATGACCAAAAGAAAAGCCCTGTCATGGTACCTGGACAGTGGTTGCCCATGTCATGTGACGGGATAAAAATGTATGTTCGTAAGTCTGACTTTATGAGTGGTAAGCGCTATGGGTTTGTAGTAGATGATTATTCTAGATGGACTTCGGTTTCATTTATAGCTCATAAGGATGAGGCTTTTAATGTTTTTTGCAAACTTTATAAAAGGATACAGACTGAAAAGAATTTTAAAATTATATCTATCCGAAGTGACCATGGAGGAGAATTTGAAAATGAACTTTTCTAAAACTTTTGCAGAAATTCTGGCATCAGGCATAAATTTTCAACTCCAAGAACTCCACAGCAAAATTGAGTTGTTGAGAGGAAAAATAGATCTCCTAAACATTTTTGTGCAAAAGTAGTTAACATTGTCTGCTACATTCAAAACATAGTTTACATTAGGCCAATCCTTAACAAAATGCCTTATTAATTATTGAAGGACAAAAGACCAAATATTTCTTATTTTCATCATTTGGGTTGTCAATGCTTTATACTAAATACTAAAGATAATCTAGGGAAGTTTAACTCTAAAAGTGATGAAGGGATCATGCTTGGCTACTCAGAAACATCAAGAGCGTTTAGAGTCTACAACTCTAGAATCTTGAAAGTTGAGGGAGCCATTCATGTGAAATTTAACCATGAGCCTAACCAAAATAAGTCAGAGCTAGACGACTCCTTCTCTAAAATGAAGCTAAACGACAATCTATCCAAGGAGGCAAATGCGTCAAAAGTATCCAACGGTCAAGTCAAGAATCAACATGAAGAGTTACTTAACGATACTAGTGGAGAAAGAAGGGAACCAAACAACCTACATCATCTAATAATCAAGGATCGTACTTTAGAAAAGAACATTGAAAATATGGAAAGTACATGAGAACAAGATTGTATCACTAACCTCTTACCACAACTCTTATATCTCAAATTGAGTCAATAAATGTCAATCGGGCTCTAGAAGATAACTCTTGGGTTGAAACAATGAAAGAAGAACTTGATCAATTCAAGAAGAATAAGGTATGGGAACTTGTTGAGTTATCCCATGGAAAACATGTAGTCAGAGCTAAATGGTTCTATCGCAACAAGCTAGGTAAAGATGGAATGTCATCAGAAACAAAGCAGGACCAACAAGAAGGAATTGACTACACAGAAACCTATGCTCCAATAGCAAGGTTATAAGCCATTCACATTCTTCTATCATTCATAGCGTTCAATGGAATCAAGCTATATCAAATGGACATCAAGAATGCATTCTTAAATGGTGGCATTAGGCAAGAAGTGTATGCGAAGAATCGTTTAGCTTGGAAGTTCTTGTATTTTCAAATGTAAAGCTCAAATATAGGTATCTAAGAGGATCTTTTAGTAAAGAGAAGAGAGAATAACACGAGATTTTATACTAGTTCGCTCCAACTAAGCTACGTCTAGTCTCCTCCGTAAGGAGTTCCACTATAATTTTCACATGATTACAAATGAGTATTAACACCACTCTTGGTACTCGGCTACCTTGCTGAGATTTCCTTTGAGTATTCACACTACTCCTGGTATTCAACACCCCGCCAATATTTCCTTGAGTATTTGCACTAGTCCTGGTACTTAGCAATCCATCGAGATTTCCTTGAGTATTTGAACCACTTCTGGTACTAGACTATCGCGCCTAGATTCCTCAACTAAAAAAGAGTTCAGTTGTAAGTATTTTTATTATCTTCAGAATTGCAATCAAAGATTTCTTACAAGAAGTTTAAACTAAATCAATCCACGAGAGGATATGATTACAACACAATACAGTCTAAACACTCGCATGTGTTTCTCTCTAAGATCTTACAAAAGTAAGAGATTTGATGCTTAAGCTCGAGAATATCCCTTTCTCTTTTCTCTTCTCTTCTATTTTCTTCAACTCAAATATAATCGTTTCTTTGAGATCTTTTTCTCTCTTCTTCTCTGTAGAATGGATATGGCGTTGTAAGCTTTGCGCACTTGATATCCTCTATTTTATCCTCTTGATTTTCTTCGTGAGACATTTTCTATTTATAGGCTCGATGAATTTTTTTTTCTATTAAACAACATTTGTAGTTTGTAGCCTTGCTGGTTGTATTTTCTCTTTCTTCTTTTCACAACAATCGTTCTGTAAGTCAACTTTGTTAGAGCAAGCATGTTTTTTCGGTCCTTTTCTTGAATTAGGTTTTACGATCTTTTTAGGCTTTGCTTCAAGAGAGGAACATTCCATGATTATCTCTTTTGTCTCTAGCGTCGACATTTGATTTTTGATCTATAGCACTATGGATGCGTGTAAAATAGCTTCTCTGCAAAATTAAAGTAAAATGTGCATGCAACATATATGACTTTTCTTATCACTTTTGTTGTTTTTGAATGTTGGCACTTAATGTCATTTAATGCTTGCTTAGAAAAACAAAGTGGTTTTTGATTTCCTGTTAGGTAGCATTTTTCAATTAAGCTCTTTAATTTGTAGATATCAAACGTATAAATACTTCATGAGGTGCTTGTTTTGCTTGTGGTATCATCTTAATTTAGGTAAACGCTTCTTTTTATGTGTACCTTGTAGGCAGATAACATTTAGCTTTCTAAGGCTTTCTTATATCTTTTAGTTAAGTCTTTTAGTTGTTTTAGTCGAAGAGCTTGTCTTCACTTGTTTTCGTTTTTTGAGAGAAGTTAAATACCTAGTTCAAGTATCTTAAGGAATGAACATTTAGCTCAGTTCTCTCTCAGACACTTTTAGACAAGACATTGTCTAGTAAAGCGTCTAGTTGTTCTAGCCTAGATGTTTTTCTGATTCATATGACCTGAGTGCTTTCTTATGTTTTCTACGTTTGGGTTCAGGTTCTAGTTTTGTTTGTTTGGGGCTTTGGCTCTACATTTTTATTCTAGGTTGCTTTCAGATCTTTTAAGACGTATTAATGTTATTTGATTAAACTTCAAAGCATGAGATTGTTTGCTCATATAGATGATTTTGTCTTTAACACAGGAACCCACATGTCTCCGTGTTCCTTCCTTCCGCTCTACCTAATCTGTCGGGCTATGATGTCCTTTCTCTCCTTCCCCTTTGATGTTTATCAAATAAGGGGGATAATAGAGAAATAAATTAAACGCATTACCATCTAGCAGCATATACTTAGGGGGAGTACATCAAAAGTTAGGATAAAACAGAATTAGGGGGAGTCTCCAAATTCTTAGAGTTCATCTTAGGAGTCCATATTCACATTCATGTAATATGTTTTTATGTTTAAATATAAAGTTGGTTGTTTGTTGTTTATCGTTATATTTTGTATTTGTTCCATTGTTTAATTTATATCTTAATTTATCACGCGTTATCTTAACTGTTTTTCTATATATTTTGATTGTGTCCACTAATTCGCATGGAAAAGATAAAAACAATAAAAGATATAAAAACACGCAAAAGAACCAAAACACATAAAACTTAAGACTCTGCACTAAACTAGAAAAGATTGTATATCATTTAGATGTGTATTTATTAAACATAAAAAATAGAGAGATTGATAAGATAAAATCGTTTATACGCCTAAATGTTGTTATGTTTTGAAGTTTAACCAAATAACATTAAATGGAATAATAATCTAGAAATACCATAGGAAGAAATCTTAGGAGAACATAGAAAAATCTTAGAAGAACACTTAGGATTTTAGGAAAGAGAAAAACAACTAATTCAAAACACTCAGATGCAATGCTAAACAACTGTTAAGTAAAAAATGTCTAAGAGATTTAAAATCAACACATAAAGCTTATCATACCTAAAGGATATTTAGTTTAACTCTCGGGAAAACGAAACAATGTCAAGACAACATCGTTGACAAAAACACTCTAAAAGAGTAAAACTTAAAAGAAGCAAAGGAAACACAAACAATTTTAAACGCTATTAATCTAAAAATGTTAAATCACAAGAAGCATTTACTCAAGTCTAAACGATACCATGAGTTAAACTATTACATCGTCCAACAATGAAGTCTTTACTCAACACTTAGTATCTTTACACTAGTGCAAAAACGTTGTTTAACGTCACCAAGAAGATGTCGGATTATTGGTAACCCGACGTATATGAGTGGACGGTGGCATTATCGTAAATAGTTTGGTAAACTGGACGTCGGTTTTAAGGTAAGGCGACGTTTATGATATTGTAGACGTCCCCACTACCACAAACCGACGTCTAATGGCTTGAGGTAGGTGAGAAGAAAGTTCAGTGACGTCGGTGTTAAAGGGGGCTGACGTCTATGTGGCTGCAATTAATGCTCTTCACCTAATTCCCAGGCGCTTAGACGTCATGTAGTCAAAATGCGACGTCTAAGGCCTGTCTGGAAGGCGGGAAGACAAAAAATTCTTCAATTTAGACGTCGGTGTTGAGGGGAAGCGACGTCTATGTGCGTGTAATTAATTATGTTCACCAAACTCAAGGGACTTAAACGTCGGCTGGAAGGGCACCGATGTCCACTCTATTATAGACGTCGGCGCCCCATCACAATTGTCGTGAACATCTCTGACAGGAAATCAAACATCAATTGGTTCAGCCTCCTAGACGTCGGCTCCCCTCAAAACCGACGTCTAATGAGTATTCAAAAAATCAGTTTAAATGTTAACTTGGACGTCATATTAGTGGGATAACCGACGTCTATGTGACTATAGACGTCGGTTTCTGGAGAAATTGACGCCCAATTTCATTTTAAATACACCGCAAACTCTTCGCGGCATTCAGTTTCTGATATCGTCTTCCTCTTCTCCCTTTTCTCTCCTGGCACCTCTTCTTTTTCTTGCATGCAACACCTCTTCTTTTTCTCTCTTGTAGCATTCTATTGTTGTTTCTGATATCTTTATCGTCTTCCTCCTCTCCTTTTTCTCTCTTGCGGCATTGCATCCCAGGTGCATGGTTTTTTTTATGCTTATCGTTTAAACTTTGTTTAGTCTCTCATCGATTATCTTCTTGTTCAATTGATTAAAATTTACTTTCTTTGTGTTGTGTTTTAGTGCAGTTTTGTTCCTTTCCTGGGGTAACGTAGTAACACATTCTCCATTTGCTAGCTGCCTCCCAGAAAAAGCGGCGTCTTGTGAATTTCTTTTGGTCATTTCAACCCAAAAACGACCTTGGGTCATTGCCTAGTTATCGTTTCATCGTGATTTTTCCCTCTTGCAGATGAAAATGGAACTAAGCAACAACCCAGGTTCAGTTTTGGGTTGAAAGGACCCATAAGAAATTCAAAAGACGCAAGCTTTTTTTTGGGGAAACTAGCAAAAGGAGATTGTGCTACTAAGCTATCCAAAGGCGGGAACAAAACTGCACTAAAACACAACCAATGGATTAGACGTCGGTTAATATTTACACTGATGTCTATAGTACCTTTTAGACATCAATCAATGTTATTTTCGAAGTCTTTAGTGCCTCTTCGACTTCGGTTATTGCTCAGACCGACGTCTATATAGTGTCTTTAGACGTCCAGTTAGTCCTACTCCGACGTTTAGTGACGTCGGATATGGCACTGACTGATGTCACTATAGACGTCGGTTATATTCATACCCGATGTCCCATTGACATCACCGGAAATGACTTCGGTTGTTTTGTAGACATTAAAAGCCCAAAATAACTGACGTTAATCAGCATTTTTCCTCTGGTGTTAGAAGAAAAGCTTAATTGTTAAATGCTACCCGAACGATAGGAAATCAAAAAGAACTTTATTATTCTAAGCAAGCGTTAAATGACATTAAATGTTCAACATTCATAAACAACAAAAGTGATAAGAGAAAAGACATATCAGCTGCCTGCACAATCTACTCTATTCTTTGGAGATGAGCTACTCTACACGCATCCACAAGCTTCAAATTAAAATATCAGAAGTGGACGTTAGAGACAAAAGAGATATTCACAAAATGTTCTTTACTTGAAGCGGTGTCTAAAAGAAAGTACAACTTACTTCAAGCAAAGTACTGAAAAAGCATGCCTGCTCAAACGATTGTTGTACACAAAGAAAGAGAAGACACAAGAATCAAGGCTAAGAGCTTAGTCTAACGAACAATTATCAAAAAGCCTTTAAATTGAAGATCATTGAAATGAAGAATTAAGAGGATAACATACACCGAAATATTCAACCTTTGAGAAATATTCAAAATAAAAGCACAGAAAGGGCTCAAGAAAAAGAAAATATTTGAGCAAAAAATGAGAAGAAGAGAAAAGAAGAAGGACAATAAACACAAGCTTCATTGTAATATTGTTTACTGATTGTAAGAAAAAAAGAAAGAGAAAAGGGAGAAACACTTGCGAGTGTTTAGACTGGATTGTATTGTAATCAGATTTTGAACGACTTGTAAGCAATCGTTGATTCAAATTATAAAGAGAATTATAACATTTTTTGAACTCAGTTGAGTTAAGGAAATCTAGGCAAGGTTGCCTAGTACAAGGAATGGTACAAATACTCATCCAATCTAGGGTAACGGGAAGTTATTTGCTGATTGAGGAGACCAAGAGTGGTGTGAATACTTATCCAGTCTAGGGTAAGAGGAGGTTACTTGCTAACTGAGAAGACTAGGAGTGATGCAAATACTCAATTGTAATGTTGTTGAAGATTAGAGTGGAACCCACTATGGAGGAGACTAGACATTGCTCAGTTGGAGTGAATCAATATAAAAATATATGTGCAATTATCTCTTCTCTTGTTTAAACGTTTCTTTTATAAAACTTGCAACTGTGTTTTTATTTCTAAATACAAGAACCTTTCGCACTAAACGATTATTCTTCAAGAAAGGAAGTTCTTACAAACTTTACAGTGTACACTTTGAATAGCACTTTGAAAGCAACTATCTTTTATAATCATTTATTATGTCGAGCATCTAAGCGTTTAAAAACAAATACTCAAAACTCGACAACATGTTATAACTGAAGGGTTGCAAAATGAATTTTTTCATTAACACATCCCTCCTCTCCCATTTTAGTGTTTTTCAAGTACTTCATAATATGTAGTGGCACCCATGTTCTTTTTATTTTTATAAAAAAAAAAACTAAACTCAAAACAAAAAACTAAACTTAGAAAAAAAAACTAAGAAAACCAAAATACACCAAATAACTAAAATATAAAAAAAAAAAACAAAATTGGATTTAGTTATTCGATGCATAACCTCAATCAAATTTCAAAATATTGTACACATGATTAACTAGATTTCAAATTTGGTTTATTCCCTAACTGAATTTTCAAATCCAATGCTTTTGTAAACCGGATTTTGAAATTCAATATATGTAATGAAATCCATTATATTTCCTCAATTGAATATCGAAATTTGATATATTTTCTCAATCAAATTTCAAAATCTTGTATGTTCTGTCAACCATATTTCAATATCTAATTCATTCCCTTATGAATCTCGTCCTTTTCAAAAAATTTCTAATTTTGGTTCAACTAAGAAACTAAACTAACCGAATTTCATAAACTGGTTATCTATCTAAAACAATAGATTTAGAAGTTTGTCATTTACCTAGCTTCTCACCTCATCAATTATCCAACTTACTTGAAAGAGAGGAATGGTGTGCGTAGTGCAAAGATGAAGAAGAGGGAGGATGGATAAGGAGATGTAGGGAAGGGAAGGAATAGGTTGAAGGTGGTAGAAGAAATGAAGGTGAGTGCCACATTAGGGTGAAAGCATGCAAGGTGAGTGTTATAAGGGATTAAATAAGGAGTGAATGATTATTTCCTTACTCTAGTAAAACCAAACGGTATTTATGGTATTAAGAAAATTTTGGATGTGTAGGAAGAAAAATGTGGGATGCAGGAAGAAGCCCCAAAAGAAGGAATCGGTGTCTCTCTTATCACCCTGAATATAACTTTTCATTTTCTTCTTGCATCCTAAATGTTGATATGGGGAGAAATATAAGTGCTAAACCCAATCCTTGATGTGTTTGGTTTTTTATGATGACAACACATTGATTGTGACAACACATACATGTTTTTATGACAACAACAGAAATTTGTCTTCATGATTTATACATATGTTGGCATGTAAATGTTCCTTTATGACTGATACATATGACGATATGTTGATTACTCTGCATACTTCTGTGATCATAATTATGTTTATATCTACTCTATGCATACTAAATGTTTTCATGTGATAAAACCACAAGCACAAAGCAACTTTGTGTGAAGTAATTAATTACAATGTTGTTATAATCAATTGAGTTCATCAGATAGCTTATGTTTAAAATTGTGTCAAAACAACAAGCTTTAATCGATTACATTAAGTGCATAATCAATTAAAACTCGTGTCTATGCAAACATCTTTTTGAAATGTGTTGTGATGAGTTTTTCAGTGAAATTGTTTTCAAAATTTGTTTAAGTGTAAACGTTAATCGATTACATTGTTTTTTGTAATCAATTAAGTTTGTTAGACTTTGAAAACTATTTTCAAGCTAAGTCATAATAGAAATAACGATCATATTTTCAAATGTTTTGACTAATATTAAATGACAATTGATTACATTAAATGCGTAATCAATTAGAACTATTTTAAATGTAATTTTGTTACAACTGTTAAATAGTGTAACCGATTACATTACTTACGTAATCGATTAAAATGTGTCTCATATGAGAAAAACTATATAATGACACATTGTGCTTTATATTAAATGCTTTTAACACTTTGATCATTTTGAGAACTTTCATATTTGATATCAAAGAGTTTGAGAAAGATTTTGCAGGTGCACATAATTGCTCCAAGAATCAAGATTCATAGAAAGTGATACTCTTGAAGGATTCTTGAAGAAAAAGTCGAAGAGCTCACTCGTTGATCAATTTCTGCATTACTGAAGTGTATTTTGTTCTGATCAGATTTCATTTTACAATCAAGAGGATTGTTGTTTCCCTATGTGTTGTCAAGAAGAAGAATGTGATTATGGTCGTCGGTAATGCCCTTCTTTTTTGTAGTGTTAGAATGAAGCCTGAAGAAAACATCTATGAAGTCCAAAAATGGTTCACTCACATTGTAAATCATTTGATTACCCTTGGAAAATCATTTGGGAAGGAGGAGATCAACATAAAGATTCTAAAAATCTTGAACAAGAGTTGGCAACCAAAGGTAACAGCCATATCAGAATCAAGAGATCTTACTACAATGAATATGGCTCCTCTATTTGGAAAACTCAGAGAACATGAATTAGAGCTTGGAAGACTAAAAGAAGAACAAGAATCTTAACAAAAACATTTCATAGCTCTCAAAGCAACCAGCAAGAAAGCCTCCAAGAGAAATGAATTTGATGTTGATTCTGATGCAAATGTGCAAGAAAAAGAAGTACTAAACATGATGGTAAAGAAATTTACTAAATTCATGAAATCTAGAAATATTGCATTTGAATTTGCAGGTAACTCAAGAGGAGGAAAAAGGAATGGAAAAGTTGCAACTTTTACATGTTATGAATGTGGAAAGGAGGGACACATTGAACCCGACTATACAAACTTGAAGTTGAAGCAGAAAGCTGATGAGAAGTACAATCAGGACAGAAGGAAGATTATGCAAAGGAAGGCCTACATAACATGGGAAGACTATGATTCAGGAGGATCTTCAAGTGATGAAGATAACCAAAGTCTAAAGGAGGAGAAAAACTTATGTCTCATGGCTGGATCAATTAACTCATTAAGCAACAACAATAATTTCAAAGATGAGTATACGGCTGAAGAAGAAGAAGTTGTTGGATCATCATCTACACCCTTCAGACCTCGTTCTGGATTTGAAAAACACATGGTTAGGCAAATGCGCTCTCTAACCATCCTTTGTCAATCACTTAATCAAGATGTGGCTACTATCAAAGGGAAGTTGCAAAGTGATGAATTTGATTATGATAGTGGGGAAAATGAGGAGGATGAAGAGGAGAGTGTAGCAGACGAAAATGATGATCACATATTACTAAGGGATATGATTTGATGTCTTTTATTTGTTTTCTATGGATGAATGTAATTTGGTTTTTAAGCCATTTATATTTTGGATTTCGCTTGTACTCGTTTTGGAAATATTAAAGAATGAATTTAACTAAGTTTGAATTATATCCAAAATGTGAGCTAAAATGACATTGATTGATTATATTTGTTGTATGTATGGAAATTGTGGTATTCTTTGTCATACATTTATTTGCATAATCATACTTAATTTGATGATTATGTCATTTCACATTTATACTTAAATTGTACTAACACTAAACAAAGATCGAGAAGAATGTGATTTGCAGGGCTGTGACTATATGAAAAGTGTCTACAAGAATTCGCACTATGAAATGAGATATGAGTTGTTCTGCAAAATTTAATTGACTGTAAAAGTTGTGAAACCGATTAAACTATGTAAATGTGGTTTGAACTTTCTTACTGTTAAACCATTTATTTTGAACAACACATTCTAGTGTTATATGTGTTCACATATTCTAATACTCATCCTTTTACATCCGTTGTGAATGAACATGTGTATTCTTAAATGTTGGGCATACATAAATACATTGGCATTCAAGCACTAACTATTTTACTCTGATATATGCTTGATCATATATGATACATGTTTAATTACATCTCACATATGCTTGAAACTGCATCTGAATATTGTACTCTGATTAAATCCATTACTGTTAGCCCTTCTACAAAATGATAGAGGAAGAAATTAAAACAATTTGAGCTACTGATTATTGAAAGGGGGAGCATAAATTTTTTACGTACATATTCATTTAGGTGTATCTTTGTTTGATATATTGTCTCTTGCTTCAAATATACATTGTGTACTTGCTAATGCCCAAAGGAGGAGAGATGGTTGAAATTGTTTGTAATGTTGAATATAATTGTTTGAACAATTTCTGGTTGTGCATTGTACGTCATGGTTGTTTTATGCATCATGGTTGTGCGTCCTCAAAAAAGGGAGAGATTGTTGATAGGGGGAGCAATATAAGTGTTAAACTCAATCCTTGATGTGTTTGGCTTTTGATTATGACAACACATTGATTGTGACAACACATAACTGTTTTCTTGACAACAACAAAGATGTGTCTTCATGATTTATACATATGTTGCTATGTAAATGTTCCTTTATGACCGATACATATGATGATATGTTGATTGGTCTACATACTTATGTGATCATAATTATGTTTTTATCTACTGTATGCATATTAAATGTTTTCATGTGATAAAACCACAAGCACAAAGCAACTTCACACAGTAATCGACTATAGTGATGTTGTAATCAATTAAGTTCATCATATAGCTTATGTTTAAAACTGTGGAAAAACAACAAGTTTTAAGCGATTTCATTAAGTGCATAATCGATTAAAATTTGTGTCTTTGCAAACATATTTTTGAAATGTGTTGTGATGAATTTTGAGGTGAAAATGTTTTCAAAATTTGTCTCTAAGTGTATACCTTAATCGATTACATTGTTTATGTAATCAATTAAGTTTGTTATACTTTGAAAACTATTTTAAAGCAAAGTCATAATAGAAATAACGATCATATTTTCAAATGTTTTGACTAACATTAAATGGCAACCAATTGCATTAAATGCGTAATTAATTAGAACTGTTTTAAATGTAACTTTGTTACAACTATTAAATAATGTAATTGATTACATTACTTACGTAATCGATTAAAATGAGTTTGATATGAGAAAAACTATATAATGACGCATTGTGCTCTGTAATAAATGCTTTTAACACTTTGATCATTTAGAGAACTTTCATATTTGATATCAAAGAGTTTGAGAAAGATTTTATAGGTGCACAGAATTGCTCCAAGAATCAAGATTCATTGAAAGTGATACCCTTGAATGATTCTTGAAGAAAAAGTTGAAGCACTCATTGGCTGATCAATTTCTACACTACTGAGGTGTATTCTGTTCTGATCAGGTTTTGTTTTACAATCAAGGGGATTGTTGCTTCCCTATGTGTTGGCCAGGAAGAAGAATGTGAGGTTCTTGGTACTTTGAGAAGAGTCTCAAAGGGTTGTTGTAGTTAAGAAGGTTGTTCTTTTGCAGTTGGTATTTGCTATATTAGATTGGTTTAGTTATAAAGGTATTTTACATTTGAGAAGTGTTCTCTATAAATCCTTGTTATAAAAACTAAAATCTTTATAGTGGAAAATCTTTCAATCTCAGGTTGATTGAAAGAGACTGAATGAAGGCATTGAGACTGAATCAGGATAAAAAGATTGTGTTTGTTTTCTTTCTCTATCTCTTTACTGCTTTATTCTTCATAATTGTGTTGTGCACTTTTAAAGATCATCTTAAATTTCCAGAAAGATTTAAAAAGAAAGAGTTTTTATCAGTTACAAACTCACACCCTCCCTCTCTTAGTAAGAGAAACGAGCCATATCTTTTCTTACACAAATGATTACTGACTGCACCTTGTATTAAGAGATAGAGACGAAAATATCTTCCCTTTCATCCCACTATTGCATCCACTACATTCATATGTAGTGTAGAGGAAAAAGAAGAAGAAAGTTGATTTTTGAATAAAATAAATTACTTCAAAACATGATATGCATTACAAAAAGTTTGTTTTAAAAAATTAATTTTATAAAACCCATAAAGAAAAGGTATTGAATATGTTTATGAAATTTTATCATTATTTCGCAAAAGACATGTAAAATGATTATGAATATATAATTTAAACTAAAAGTTATTATAAACTTTATAATTCAATAAATCAAGTTTAAATAAAATGTGTGTTCCTACCTGAAGCAATAAAAATACCAAAAAGCACATTCTAATAAGGTTCATTAACCCTCTCCATTCTGGAACAACCCAAACTTTTGTTTATTGGGAAAATATCCACATATCATAACTAATATTGCTAGTTTGGTATTATGGTTATTGTTTATGTTGAACTACCATTATGTTATTATTAAGGTTTAAATCATTTTTTGGTCCCTAAGTTAAGTTCTGATGTTCAGTTTAGTCCCTGTTTTTAAAAATGTCAACCTTTAGTTCCTATGATATGAAAAATGTATCAAATCAGTCCTCATGACGACACTTAATGAACAACAAATCACAAGTTTTCGTACCTAGATATCCAATATTTTGTGATTTGTTAACGGAAGGTGTTATGAACAAAAAATCACTTAATGAAAACTTGTGATTTGTTAATGGATAGGACTGATTTGATACATTTTTCATATCATAGGGACTAAAGGTTGAAGTTTTTAAAAGCGGGGACTAAATTGAACATCAGAACTTAACTTAGAGACCAAAAAAAGATTTAAACCTATTATTAACAACTTTGTTATTATATACTTGAGGTATGCATTGCTCTAATGATAAACCTTAGTCAACGTCCCATGTGGATCCTATAAATATAAGTAGTGTTCTCTAAGGAATACTCACATAATATCTTATACTCATATTCATAGATCCTAAACTCTTTTACTGAGTTTGGGGTTTCCCTTCTCATTGAGCAGTAAGGAATCACATTTTGACCATCAAGAGCATTCAAGCCACAACTAGGTTCTCATTACCTGTCCATAGATCCATGCCCAACATCCTGGTAAAATCACTAGGCACCCATCGTGCGGCCTCCGTAAAACTTTTCCCCTGCCTCATATTCCCATGGTTACTACTCGAAGTCAAGCACAACTTTCCTACTAGATGGAATCCAACCCAATGGAAACCATGTATAGCATTAAATGTATATGTTAATACAACATAACAACAAATAGTGCAGACATTATGATGTTAAGCTCGAAGCCCTTTATGCCCAATGACAAGCAGACCTCCACGAACTCTAGGAACTTTAGTAGAAACTAACTGGCCTGTAGAATAGAAAACCATCTCCCCAGTCTCAGCCCAACTCCCAAGAAGAAGACCCTCGAAACTCCCAAAAGGCGCATAAATCTTTTCTGTACATCATAAATAGTCTCTTCAGCCTTCATCCTGAACAACTTGTATTCCTGCACAAGAGAGTTCTTTCTAGCACGTTTCACCTCATCAGTGCCTTCATGTGTTACTTCAATAACTTTCCACATTTCTTTCGCTATCTTGCATTGGGAAATCCTAAAAAACTCATTCATAGTTAGTGTAGAGGCAATTACATTTCTAGCTTTAACATTGTACTATGCTATTCGGTTCTCATCCTGAGTCAACTCAGAAAAGTTTTTCAAAACAGTTTTTCCATTGATAACTTGAGTGGGTTCATATGGACCGTTGAGTGTAACATCTCACACACCTTTATCCACGGATTCAAGAAAAATTTTCATCCTAATTTTCCAAAATGCATAATTCTCACCAACAAATAGAGGTGGTCTATTTGTTGATGCACCTTAACCAAAAGTTTGAGAAATGAAATCCATTTTTCAGGATCGAATCGATTAAGCAAAAATATTAATCGATTTGTTTTTCAAATATTTTATGAAAACCAGCTTTGGTGCCAATTGTTAAAAAAGAACGACTTAGTTTCTCACACCATGAGGGGGGTTAATTGGTGATGCATAAAAATATAAGCTTTCAAAATCTTTTTCGCAAAATAGGATGTCGTTATGCTTTTCTTGAATCGCAAGTATAATGATATGTAATGCAGACGTTCACTTAATCGAATACAAAAACAGGTTAATCGAACTATAATGAAAAGTGTAGGGATCAGAGAATTCAAACGTTGGTTTATATACTGGTCCGGCCAACTTGCCTACATCAAGTGTCCTTCCACTCACGGGAAGCAAATGCACTATAAAGACCAAGGTTATTACAACGACCTCACGTCAAAATGTAAAACACTTCTTTAACCCTCTAATCTAATATAGGCAATACAACAAACAAGACAAGCAGCAAGAACACCCTCTTCTACTGTCAAACCCTTTGAGACACTCCCAAAGTCAATAACATGGTTCTTCATCCTACAAACACCACAGGGAATACCATTCAATCTTCACGATTGCAATAGGTCCTGATGAAGTAGAGTACACCTCATTGTGCAGAGTGATCAGACGTTCAAATCCAATAAACCTTGTTGCACAAGAAACCTTCAAGACTCTTATCACCTTGGTAGATCTTGGTTCTTGGAGCTTTTTCTTTCCTCTATAAGATATCACAGCGTTTTCTGAAAGATATGAAAGTGTAAAGATTAAATCTTCTTACAAAAATCAAGTCAAGCGTCAATATATAGTATATCACAAAATTGACGTGTTTTAATTGATTAGACTATTAATCTAGTCGAATGCATATCTCAGTTATAACAGAATAATAGCAGTCGAATGCATTAATTGAAAGTGCAATTGATATAATCGATTCATAATAAATGTTTGGTCAACATATTAAAAAATATGATTGTTATGTCAATTGAGACAAGCATTGAAACAGTTTTCAAATCAATAACTAACTTAGTCGAATACAAGTTGCATACAATCGATAAAGTAAAATCATTTAGCACATTTTTGAAAACTTTTCTTCTTAAAATATCTCACAGCACACTTGAAAAGAATTTGTGCATGTCCACGAGTTTTAATCAATTAGAACCATAATGTAATCGACTTAAAACTATTGTTTTGTCATACTTTAAAGATCAACCAAAGTGTTTGTGGTTTTTCATTTCCGAAAACTTATGTTATGCATGCACATATAAAATCACATATTAAACACAATAGTATGTTATAATCAACACAATAATATTCACATGTATGTTTGTTAAGATATAACACAATGAGCATAATTATATAACATGTATAACATAGTATACACATGTACTATTATTAATTATGTGTTGTCATCATCAAAAACATAGTTATCACTAAGATTGTGGGTTCAGTTAAATATGTACTTTTCCTATCAACAATCTCAACAACAAATTATTGTTTAAAATTTGTTAAATGAAAAGAAAAAAAATTAAAAAAATTATTTACAAAATATAAAGTTTTAGGTCTTCTAGGTGCTTGATTTTATGTTTATTTTCAAGAGAAAAAAAAAATTCCAACAAACAAACTCCTAAAATTCAGTCTCTATGGTTCCGTCCCTTTCTATTAAACGTCGTTGACTATATATTTTCACGGTCAAAGTTTTGAAAAAAAAAAAATAGAAGTTTCTTTGACTCTTCTGTTTCCTCTTCCACTCGACGTCAGAACAAGAATTTCTTTTATTTGTTGCTTAAAAATACATAGTCCCAATACGAGAAAAAAAAATGAGTATTTACGTGTTAAAATGAAATTCAAATTCACCATATTTATATTTAATGATGGATTACAGTTTATATTATTTAATTTTTTAATTATCACCGTATATCTATCATTAAATCTTTTTTTTACCAAAAGCATGATATATAATAATTTTTTACTAAATTAAAACATATTACTAGATGAAACCTATAAAGAAAAATAAATGAAAAGGAAGCAAATACATGTTTGAAAGAAAAAATTAAATTTTAACCAATCTAAAAATTAATATAAAGATTGGACAAAACATTATATTTATTTAAATTATTATAAATATCTAATGTTATTTATAACTGAAACCACATTCCTTTACGAATCTAATTCCGTAAGACAAAATTCCAATTTAATTCAAAACACTAAATATTCTCTTTTATTGACATTTCTCGGTATAACATTTCATTTAATAATTCGATTCATCCTTTTAAGATATAATTGGACACAGAATTTATAAAATCAATAATAGAAAATATATTACTAAATTCATGAATTAAATATATTGATTGATCTTGTAAAGAGAATTCCATTTTTATCCACATTAGTAGTTCGAATTTACGTTTTAAATAATGTTTAAAGTTAAAATACTAATTTACTGTTTTTTAAAATTTAATCATTTTTAAATTTAATTTTTTTTTAAAATTTAATAATTTTTAAATTATAAAATTACCTATGAAATAAACAAAAATTATTTACATTAAAAATTATAAAAAATAGTTATATTTAATTTTATAATTATAATAATAATAATTTTATTACTTTTTATTGTTAAAAAAAGAGAGTATCATATATATTTTTGCTAATAAAATAATAATAATAATATCCAATATATATGAAAAGTATAAATAAATTTTTTTCTTTTATTAGAGATAGTTTATTAAGATTTATCGCCGATAAATTTATATCACTAGGCTAAAAAATATAAACTTTTTTACTTTTTTTAATACTACTTAAAAACCATATTTGTCAACAGAATTTCTAGATGTGAAAAGCTTTTATATTATACATTAAAGTCAATTATTGAACATATTTAAATGGAATATTTTAAATTTGAACAAAAAGAAAGAAAAAGAAAAAGAAAATCACTTAACTAAGTTGTCCCTATTGTATGAACCAACCACATAGGATCTTGGAATGTTCTTCACCTTCAAATGCATAACATAACATACGAAACAAAGTTTCATTCTTCACTCAGTTCTTTTCTTCCATCACACAGATACCCTTTCTCTCTTTTCTTCTTTCTCTTTCTCTCTCACCCGAAACCATGGATATCTTCCGCAATGATCAAGAACACGACCTCCCATATGTTCAAAACACTGACGATTCAGACAACAACACCACCAACGAAAACAAAAAGATACTCTACATATCCATGGTTTCCTTCACGCTTGTCTTGTTCCTCGTCTTCTCCCTTTACGTCTACGCGCGCTGCATGCTCACGCGCCGATCTCGCCACCGTGCCTCCGTTCGCCGACTCAGCCTTGCAGCCCTTCATGTCTCCGACGTGGACGCTGCAAACCGGAGG
Organism: Vigna radiata var. radiata; assembly: GCF_000741045.1. NCBI lineage: Eukaryota > Viridiplantae > Streptophyta > Magnoliopsida > Fabales > Fabaceae > Vigna > Vigna radiata. The sequence continues at coordinate 620,311 of NW_014542731.1, forward strand.
ATTGAAACAGCAAATACAGGACTCGATCCTGGTATAGTAGCGTCGCTGCCAACGTTCACCGTGAAGGCAAAGGTTTTAAGAGATAGTAGCGGTGATAATAATAACAGTGGCGGTGGTGGTGATGCTTCATCGGTAATGGAGTGTGTTGTGTGCTTGAATGCTCTGGAAGGTGAAGAAAAAGTGAAGCTGCTACCGAACTGTAACCACTTTTTTCATGTGAGTTGTATTGACATGTGGCTTGGTTCTCACTCCACGTGCCCTCTTTGTCGGGCCGAGGTTAAACCTCGTATCCAACCACATGATCGTGAAGGTCCTGTTAGTCTTGCTCTTGATGATGCACCACCTCCTATGATTGATGATGGTGAATCTTTCAAAGGTAATGGTTCGAATTCACGGTTGAGCTCTTTTAGAAGGATGCTTAGCAGGGAAAGATCTTCCAGAAGAGTCCAACCGAATGGCCATGATGAGGAAGGTGGTGTTGATCATGATTTGGAGAGACAATGAGTTTATGGTAGGTTGTCTTTATAATTTGTGTTCTTGGTTTTCTCATCAGTAATGCACATATAGAAGGAGAAATATACAAATACTTGTTCTTAAATTGGAGTTGTTTTTTCTTTTTTGTATTGATCTTCAATTGAAATTCAAACTCCATGTTTTTGTGAAGTATGCAAGTAAAAGTTTGTATGAAACACCAACACAGGTTAATAAGATGAAGTCGTATGTATATATATATATCTTTCAGAACATCAGAAAAACACTTTACAAAAGGTATTAAGTTTTTTCTTTTAGTTAATTTACTTTTTTACGCGTTATTAGTTGAAGTTGAAGAGATTTGGTGTTGAATCACCAACTTGTAGATTGTCTGTATTACTGAAAACTATAGGGTAGACCATGTAAGCTTCTTTTGGCTTTTGGTTTCTGTCAGTGAGTGGTTAATTAGTTTCTTTTTTTGGGAAATTGATCAAGATTCTGAATTTCTAGATTTGATATTTGATATTGGAGGGGTTTCATTCTATGAGAATCAAAGCATATATATATATATATATATATATATATATATATATATATATATATATATATATATATATATATATATATATATATATATATCTGAATCTGTGATTGATTATATTTTTGGCTAAAATGTCTCAACATATAATTTTCAATGTTGCGAAAGGTTGAAAGCTTTGCAACAGTCATTTCCACGCAACTTACTACAACCAAATTCCCCATATCTCTTTTATCACAAGTAAACATGACTTTTTTTGCTTAGATGTTGAAATAAATATTATAATAAAATATATTTCTCCAAACCTTATAACATGTTCACACTAAGGTTAACGACTATTGAGGCAGAATTTTCTCAAAGAAAACGACAGACAGATTTTTCAGGATTGAATGTCTTAACGAATATTATGTTATGCATCACATGGTCATACAAAAACTGGCATCATCATATACCTATTTCAAGAATTATAATTTGTAGAAGTCAAGGAGGGACCACCTCATGCATAGCAATTTTCAATATAATTATATCACTCTTAACACGTTGTTTGTTAGTTTCCTCTGTTTTTCTTCATGACAGTTTCCAGTTTAATCTCACATTTCGTCTTCTCTTCTTATCTCTATTTTAATTATGTATGCTTTTATTCAATTTTATCACACAAAAGTAATACTTGTGGATGGATTTCCAAAAAGTATTAATTTTGAAGGAGGGTTTATGACTATACAAGAAAATAAACACACAATATCCTCAAACTTTTCTGTCTAAGGGAGCCTAAAAGGAAATATATTTATATATTTAGACTAAATTTATCAATCTGAGGGATTAGGGTAAATTGGCAATCTTTTCTCTTCCTCATAACTTAAACTAAATCCCACAATTTGAAGCATTCATTCTCAAAACAAAACTCAAATCTCAGCAAAACAGATACATTCATTCTGATCTAGGTTGCCATAAAACAAAATTTGATATATATCCTAAGATGTCTAACCTGTGCAATGCGAACAAGCAAAACCTTTCTCTTCTGCAATTCCCTATCAAATCAAGGACTATTTTCAGTTTCTACCTCCTATGATCCAAAAACAGAAACCATAAACATCAAAGGCCATAACCACCACCCCCAGGAAACTTTCCTGCACCCACTCAAATCTTCACTTGGTCCCAATCCAACAGAAGATGAAGGTGTCGACCCAGAAAAACTCCCATTGCTCCCTACCATGCTGCATCACCAAAAAGAATGTCTCAATCACAGGATCCATCTCACTTTCAAGAAAATGGTAACAAATTTGGAAAGAAAAACCAGAACTAGTTGATATTGTGTCCATACATAACAAATCATGAATATGTTAAAATATCAATGAGATAACCTGCCTTCAGGGGATTTCCTCGTTCACTCGTTTGGTAAATGAGATCAAACTTAAAATATGCATTTCAATTGCAAACCTTTCTATCTCCAGCCAAAGGTTTCAGTTTATCAATACATAAAGGTATATGAATGTTCAATCGTCAAAATCAAAACTCTTTATTTGCCAAACTCCTAAACTCAAAAATTCTCACACTAAAAAAAACGAAGTTCATTATAAAAAAAATAAAATCTAAGCTCAATTTACCCGGAGTGGAACTTGCAGTTGCCAAAACCTGAAAAAAAAAATACACCCAAAAAGAATAAAGAATGAGCCCTCTGCTTAAAAAACAAACCGAATCTGAAGACACTATTTTCACTGTTCCATATTGAGAAAGGGGTTTTTCACTGACTAGGGTTGAGGGAAGTGACGGCAGCGTTGTTGTTGAAGTTGCAGCTATCGTCGGTCATGCCATGTTTGAGAAAGTAGTCGTTGAAGGCAAACGATGCCGTATTCTGCACGCTGCTGGGGTCGTAGCAGGGCCCACCACTCTGGATTGGTCCGCAGTCCGCGCCGCCGGCACCGCAGGCCCAGTCGAGCGCGGCCTGCAGCGACGCGTCCTCCGCGTTGTTCTTCGCCACACACCAGAGCTCTTGCGGCGGAGCGCTGCCATTGGCGGCGGCGATGAGCGGCGAGAAGCCCAGAAGGAGGAGGAGCGAAAGAACAAGGCTTTTTAATGTGGACATTGTGGGAGAATGATTGGAAAGTGAAAGGGATGAAGGAAGTGAAATGGGTTGGGTTTGGATTTGGGTTAATGTGTGGAATTTAAGAGTGTGTGAAGAAGATGAAAAAGAAGAAGAAGAAGATGAAAGATGAAAGATGAAAGATGAAAGATGGTGGAGTTATTGGGATGTTGGAAATGTGACCGTTTCTGTGTTTGAAGGGGAAATTGAAGAGACAGAGAAGAATGAATGAGAGAAAGAAACACGTTTTGGAGTTGTAACAGTGACTGTCTGGTACATCTGGAACTTTGTCTGTCTGTAACTTTCACATGTTCCAATATTTTATTTACATTTATATATTTATAATTCTTATAGAATAAATTAACTTTAACTTAAATAAATCTTACTTTTCTACTATTTTATGTTTTATTGTTTTCATCTTATGGGTAGATTATGTATTAAAACATTTAAAACAGATTTAGCTCTATGATAATTTTTGTTGAGTATCTAATAAATTATATTTGGTTTAATATCTATTTTGGTCTTTCTTTTTGGGGTTTGTTCAAAGTGATCCTCTCTTTTTTAAAAGGTTTACTAAAGTCTTACTTTTTGCAAAAACTGTGTAAGTTAGTCTTTTTGCTAACAGCATTAATTCTGCTAAAGGCAGAGCTATCAACTGACTATTATGTGTTAAAAAATAATTATTAATTGTGACGTGAAAATGTAATAAAATTAAAGTTGAAATTAAAATTGAAATTGGGGTAATTAGTCAAACTGATTTTGGGTTCTTATGTTTTTTCCTTTTTCCTTTTCAAGCATGAAAGATGTATGCATCACCAGGGTTTCTTCTTCTGCTTTGACGCTGGGAGCCATCCTTTAAGTTTCAATGGCAGCCTCCTTCAATTAATACCGTTGGGATCTCGTCCAGCCCCACCAGGTTTGTCACCGGCCACTGCCAAAATCTCCCTTTCTCGTCTTATCTTTATGTGCGAGGAGGAATCACCTTCGCTCCTCCATGATGTGTCTTCACTTGCTAGCGGAAAACGCTGCCGGCAACTCCCAACCACGTGACTTTCGTTTTCACTCTCTCAACCGCGGCTCAAAAACCACCTCCCCATATTGATCCTTCTATTCCTTTATTTTCTATTTTGATTGGGTTGGTTTCCCACTGGATGCGTTGATGATAGGGGAATGGTTCTTTTTCTCTCAGAGCTTTTGTTCGTTTGGCACTTCACTTGGTTTCTTCTTCTCGTGTCTGACTTCTCCCTCTCCTTCTCGATCCCCTTCCATTCTCCCTGTTGGCCCTTTCCAATGTTCTTGCGGTGCAAGAACGTTAAGTTACTTTTGAGAGTGAGCAATGGAGAAAAAATGGGTTCTGGTTGATAATGGAGGTGAATCCAGGTCAAGGTTCTTCCCTAAGGCGTGGAAAGTGAGTTATCTATTTTGTTCGTGACTCTCCTAGTTGGATTGTAATGAATCTGGATTGTAATAAAGCTGGCTTTGGGGTTTTTGCTAATTGAAGGATGAAGTTGGAGTTGGGGGAAGAATGGGATTCTATTGTGCTCTAGAGAAAACCCTTTCAGAGGGTGGAAGACCGCAGAATCCCTTGAGCGCTGATCAACAGTACTGGATTCAATGTGCGTGACAAACCCTAAATCGCCCAGCAATCCCAATCACAACTTCTGAGCAAAATCAATTTACTTAATCCATCCCAAATTACCCCAAATTCATTTTTTAATTTAACCCTAACTATTTTAATTTACACGTCACAATTTTTTATTTTTTTAAAACACATAACAATATCACATCATTAGATATTAGCCACCTGACAGCTCTGAACACAGTTAACGCCGTTAAAAAAAAGGATCTATTTGCACAGTTTTTGTAAAAGTTAGGACTTAAGTGAACTTTTTAAAAAAGGGAGGACCACTTTAAACAAACTCTCCCAAAACATCTCCCAAAATAGAGATCAAAATAGGTATTAAACCATTATATTTCTCAAATTATTTGATAAATTTTAGTTTAATTTAAAAATAATATATTGCCTTCTAAATTTACTTTCTTATTTTTGGTTATATAATAACTTATGTACAATCTGCAAAGATTATCAAATAAACCTTATATTTATCATTCTTCACCATTCTAGATCATGTGTAATTTACAAAATTATGAAACTCATTTAAGTCTCCCTTAAAATATTCATTTTGCTCATTTTAAAGAAAAACATTAAACCATTTTGCAGAATTGATTAGTCTTATGCACAAGAAGCTCTAGGAAAACAGTAAAATATCATATTAAAAGTTAAAAATTAATGTACCAAAATGTAAAATGCAAAATTACGACAAAAAATTAGTAAAAAAAGATCTGAATAAAAAAAAATCACGAATGAATATTTCACTCGTTATAGTTTTGCTGGCCTAAACATTCTGCATATATAAATGTTTTAATCTAATATTGATATTTCTTTAATTTTTCACTTCATTTTATATGTTTCTTAATTTTTATATTTTCTTTCCTTCCAGCATCTTCCTTTCTACATGTCAAAATTGCATGAATATGAAAATCAACATGAACCAATAGATCACTCATCCTCAGTAAAAATAGTTTACAATTTAATATATATATATATATATATATATATATATATATATTCATTAGTTTTTCTTCCTTGAAAAATATGTAGGTGACAAACTATACAACATAATTTTCAATAAAATCTTAAAACAAAATAATTCAATTATCAAATAACTCAACATATAAATCAATCATTATGTTCTTCTTCCGTTTTAATAACATTGGATGTAACTCCTTTCCTCAACTTTTCCATCATTGATATTTTCCTTATCAACATTTGCATGCATTAAAATAATAAAAATTAATTTAAAATAAATAGCCTTAATTAAATTACATGAACTATCTTTTAAAATCATGTTTTCAACTATAACAACTAATAATTGCTTTTCATGTTAACAAACCATTAACTATTAAAAAGAATCTTATAAACATTGATTGCTATTCTTCCACCATTGTAACATATCAATTTAGGTGAAAATCTTGTATAGACTTTTTCCTTCATTTTTCCAAAATTTTGCTCCTAAATTTTTAATAGAAAAACACAATGTTTCCAATTTCATTGTTGATTTTAAAATTGTACTAAGTGCAAACACAACACTACATTCTTCTTAACATTTCTTAAACTTCATCCTTAACAATTTAGGTATATTCTTAATTATTTTATTCTCATCTTTCACATTTTTCATTAATAAAAGGTGGACTTTCCAAACTAGTAAAAAATAAAGTTGAGAGTAGGATAACTTGTAGCAAAATCAAGATAATTATATCATATGATTACAATAAAACTTACAAATTTTGCTGTTCCTTTTTTTTTTTCTAAACGACAATACTTATTAGATTTGTCAATCAAACACAAGCTTCCAAAATACATGTTGATAATTTAAGAAATTATTAAACATCAAGTTGAATTTCATTTTGTAGAGACATCAAGCACAACGCACTTGATGCATAAATATCATTAAACCTTTGAAAACATTGATTGAATTCCATCATTCATTCTCTAAACCTCTCACGTATTTTATCTTATTTCTAATTAGATCAAGAGCATTACTAAGCATGTCTAATTCTTCATGAATAATTAAAACTAACATGTACTACAACACATATAAACTGATTTGATTTGTAAAAAATATGACATTTTAAAGTATTTTGGAGAAAATGTTTATCATACACATTATCCAAAATGATAGAAATTATTTTTTTTGTCCAATTAATTTTGTTAAACAACTCAATATCCGTCTAAGGAAGAGACATACAACAATTACTAAGAAGATTTATATTTATCTTCCAATTAATGGATAGTTAAATTTATGAAATTGTTAGTGCAAATAGATGTTTATAATCATAAGTTAAAGTAAATTACTAAAATGGAAATTAAGTAATTTATTAAGTACAATCCTTTCTTTAATGTTTCGGTTGGATTTGGTCCGAGGGTTGGTTGACTTTCCTTCTCTACTCTTTTTCGATCGTTTAATCTTTTTTAAGGATGTAAAAGACACTCCGACGCTCAAGTCAGATATGTTTTATAAAGAGGTCTATATTTTATTTAGGATAGCTTGTGATAGCCAAGCACATTGAGTAATCATTAAACCAGACAATCAAATTCAATAATACCTGTTAATTGTCCATTAATACCATATTCTCGTACAACATGACTTGTCAATCACTCATAAATAGCGTATATTCACATTTAATATGACCATTAAAGATATTAATTGGCCATTAATGATATTTACCTTTCCTCATTAATGTTTGTCTGACCACCGGTTGGTTGTCTATTTTGGCTCCGGATTCTCCTTAGCCGATCGGTCACAAGAGTATAGTACATTAAGCCCCCCAAGCCCGAGCAATTGTTTTGCAGGTGCAAAGGGGTTTAAATATGTCGGGCGGATTTGGACGAGAATGAGAGTTTCTCACTGCTCAGTTCAGGACGAGAGTGGGAGTTCACAAGGAGCATTCCCTACTGCTCAGTTCAGGACGAAAGTGGGAGTTCACGAGGAGCGTTCCCCACCGCTCGGTTTGTTGGGGCAAATTGGCAAGTGTACCGAGTCGCACAAGTAATATAAAATGGTAAGACCAAGTATCGTATCCCAGAGGACTCTCGGCGCTGAACATGTGAAAACAAGATTAATTAAGACTTAAAATAAAAGAGATCATGGATTATATTGCAAAAAGAAAAAAATAAAGCAAAATAAAATTGATCAGTGGAAAAAGAGCACAGAGAGATGAATGGAGGTTGGTTTATATGAGATGAGTATGTTGTTGGAGTTAGATTTTACCAAGTTCCCTCTCATGTATATAAGAATTCTTCTTTATTCATTAATGCCAACGTCCCTCACTAAATCACTTAAACCCGATCCCTCGGTAAATAAGACTGTCCCTAATTACCAGTTCATATAATTCCTAGCATTCCTGGTAAAAAGATGTGAAGATCAAAAGGTTAAGACGACTAAGACTCATACCCTCATCCCTGAGCAATATAACCCTTAGGAGTAATTCAACAAGGACTTGAATTGAAAGGAACCTCCAGGCACTCATGCAAATCACAGCTAATGCTATTGTATAAGTAAGAATAAAACAGATGAATTACTCTAACAAATAATGAAAAAGAATATAGAATTAAGAATCAATTCAAATACATGAGAGTTTACAAGGTTATGTCATTCCCCAACAATAAATAGAAATTAGTTCCCCATAGACATGGGGAACCTATGAACAATGGAAGAAAAAAAGAAGAATGGAAAGACTAAGAATTGGATAGGAGTGTATTGTTATGCTCTCTTCTGCCAGGGATGCAAAACCTAGAGCCCCAGGGTCCTTTAAATAGTGTTAGACGCGTCCCAAAGTGCGGCCCAGTCCAAAAGAATCAATACAAAGCAGAATCAGGGCCCGATCTAGGTCATGTATCGCCTAGGCGTCGTAGGGAGCTCGCCTGGGTGAGAATTGAGGAGCATGTTGGGTTTGGGCGTCAGATTTGGATGCCCAAGCTTCGAGCGTCCGTCGCCCGAGCGTCGGGGTTGTCGCCCGGGCAACCAGCGGTGATCTGCTCCGTGCTATTTTCTCGTTCCTGTCGCCTAGGCTTCGGGTTTTCCCTCTTCTTGGTGCCTTTTTGTCCCCTTTTGAGCTCCATCTTCTATACTTTTTACTTCTTCTTCTAGTATTCCTTTAATCTCTGTCAAAACAAGGGGAATTTGTTAGAAAACTGTTGAAATCAACCTCAACTCTCTTATTAACATAATTTATTGAAAACACATGAGTCCAAGTAAGTTTCTAAGTGAAAAAGGGTGCTTTTAGTATCAAAATCACATAGCAAATAACGGTGTTTCAAACCGTTATCACGGTTCAGGACGAGAGTGGGAGTTCACGAGGAGCGTTCCCCACCGCTTGGTTTTAGGACAAGAGTGAAAGTTCACGAGGAGCATTCCCCACTGCTCGGTTTAGGACGACAGTGAGAGTTCACGAGGAGCATTCCCCACCGCTCGGTTTAAGACGAGAGTGAGAGTTCACGAGGAGCGTTCCCCACCCCTCGGTTTATGACCAGGGATTCTCGGAGGGCGTTCCCAGGATTTTGTTGACGAGAATTTGTCGTTCGGATTTTGGAACTTTTTCATTATCACTGATGCAAGAATTTACGCTTTCCAATTTCATGGTCATTAATGTCTTGTGAGATCAGTCAAAAATAAAAAAATGGTGAGAATAAAAAGGAACACGGGGGAAGAAGTGGTGTTCGTCGACGCTAAAACTAGTAATGCGGTGGTCATCACCGAGGAGGTTGAGTCACTCGGCGTGGCGAATGATGCAGATGCATAGTCAAACGACGCGACGGATGATGCGGAGGCCGAAAAGACCTGAGGGTCCTTGTTCCAATGCAGTTACGAGAACCGTTGTTGTAGTCACAAATTGGGTATCATGATGTGCTAGAGGGGTTTCCTTTCTTTTGTGCAACTTAATAAAGAAAAAGTTGAGCATTAAATAAACCAAAAAAGTAATCAATTAGTATACCCAAATGCTGAGGTAATCCCTGATAATAAACTAATATTTTAGTTCTTTTCAAATGATTATGATTTGGATCACACACACTTGTTTTAGGCATATACATATTATTTTAATTCACATGAATCAAGAAAAACACGAAGAAGACTAAATCCTGTAATATGTATGCCTTCTGGTGGAGGTTGGTCGGGCTACGACGATTGTCGTCGGATACAGGCTCCGATGTGGACGCGTGTTGTTGCACGTTTTCGTTGCTTCATCCACGACTTCTTTTTACTCAGAAAAAATTGGTTAAAGCAAAAAATGTATATTAAAGGAAAATAAGATAAAAATTTCAAACTTTCTTTATGGCATTGGGTCATGAACCAAACAATGTTCTCTGTTAATGTTTTGTCACAAAACCTGGTACCGATCCGAAATAGAAATGTCGAGACCGAGCATTCGTCTTGATTTCTTGCGGTTTCATGGGATGCCACTCGGCCCCACGGTAGGCGCCATTATATTTCGAATGGATTTGGTCCGAGGGTTGGTTGACTTTCATTCTCTGCTATCTTTCAATCATTTAGTCCTTTCTAAGGATGTAATCCTCCGATGGGTGGTGGACCTACAAAAGACACTCCGACACTCAAGTCATATATGTTTTATAAAGAGGTCTATATTTTATTTAGGATAGCTTAAGGTTATTTTAACTGAATGTCAATACTATATTTATAAGGCTTGTGATAGCCAAACACATTGAGTAATCATTAAACTAGACAATCAAATTCAATAATACCTGTTAATTGTCTATTAATATCATATTCTCATACAATATGACCTGTCAATCACTTATAAATATAATATATTCACATTTAATATGACCATTAAACATATTAATTGGCCATTAATGATATTTATCTTTCCTAATTAGTGTTTGTTTAACCATCGGTTGGTTGCTTGTTTTGGCTCTAGATTCTCCTTAGCTGAGGTCAATAGGGTATAGTACATTAAGCCCCCCAAGTCTCGAGCAATTGTTTTGCAGGTGCAAAAGGGTTTAAATATGTCGGGCGGATTTGGACGAGAATAAGAGTTTCTCACGGCTCGATTCAGGACGAGAGTGGGAGTTCACGAGGAGCGTTCCCCACCGCTTGGTTCAGGACGAGAGTGGGAGTTCACGAGGAGCGTACCAAATCGTTCTAAGTAATAAACCGGCAAGACCGGATATCGTATCCCAAGAGACTCGTATAACACTTTACAATCGTATAATTATCTAACTAATTTAGACTAAAGAATGAATCCATTTAATGTAGTTTCGGTGCAATCAAAATAAACATATTGCATAAGTGATAAATTGAACTTCTTGGGGTTTAAAACACTAGGAAATGAAATGATTCCAGATGATATGGAATGAAGATGTTGGAGAATGATTTCACCTATTACACTCTCATGAAAATGCACATTACTTCTTCTTCATTTAAATGCTCTTGTCAACCTACTAAGTTACTCAAACCCAATCCCTTACCGATGCTATTTTTTTAAACATTCAAAATAAAAAAGCTAGAATCCCATCAACTTTTATTATTAGAAGTAGTAGCGTTTGCTTAATAACACTAGTAGAGTTAATTTACTTAACTAAAATAATACTCTCTATTTTTAACTATATTTTAATAAGTACAAATAGTTAATATAGACTAAGATGATACTAATTTTTTATTTATATGAGTAAATGTATCTTCGTGACATAGAATATGAATTGTAGACAATTCTTAATTATAAAATCAAATTTAAAGATAACAAAAGTGCTATAATATGTGTGACTTCTATCTCAATAAAAAAAAAAATTCTTTTTTCTCTTTTTAAATAAATATGATATTCAACTTTTTTATTTACACTTATCTCTTTTATCTTCATTTACATAAAATCTATGTTTTTCCTTGAATTCTTACTCATTTTCATTTAAATAATGTCTATCACAATGCAAAATATGGTAAAAAAAATCTCATCATAAAAGAAAGATCATGTTCTCATTAGGGATGACAAGAGGTCATGTTAATCCGTAACCCAACTCACATGAAAAAACCGTACCTACAATCACCTTCCCCAAAATCAGAGAACAAATAAAGCCTTAATTTTAAATCCCAAATCAGAACAAAACCCCAAGTAGAAACCTCAATCACGAGCCTAGTTGTCGTGAAAACGTCTGAGAACGGAGACCATCACACCGTAAAACGCTAGCCTGCTCTTTTCCTCCATGACGACTACCTCAAATAGGGATTCTCGCACCGTGAATACATCGGAGTTCGAGTACTCACGAGATGAACCAGAAGAAAGAAGAAAAGAGTCTTCCTTAATTGAGAAACTCACACACGACAAATGAAAGGGAAAATGGCACCCCAAGCAGGTCTATTCGTGAGAAAGGCAACATCATGACGAAAATTTTCTAATTGATTCTATGTATGTGATTTAGCATCTGATATCTCTATTAGGGTTAGGTCAAAAGTAGTTTAACCTTTTTTTTTTCTTCTTTTGTCTAAAAAAAAGGTAATTGAAAGGAATCTTAAGCCACTGTTACTAAAATTTTCCTTTTTTAAGATTAATAAAAAAATTAATTTTAAAAAATATAAATTAAATTTTTATTATTAATTTTTACGGGTAATGAATATTTGCGAATAAGATAATATAATATTCGTACCTGACCTGTTTAGAAACAGATATTAAAATATCCACTACTCGTTATCTGCGGATAATAAATATGTATGGATAATAATTATTCATCGCAAATTTTATCTCCAAAATGAAATCTTTTTGTCATCCCTACTTCTCACCCTTTTTTTCCATGAAACTCCTTAATTCCATTCATGTGTTAATTTTTGTTTACTTTTTTGTTTCTAAGTATATTTTTCTTGAAGATGTCAATGTAGTTGATTTGTGATTTTTTTTTTCAAATTTTTTTATCATTTGTTGATTACACAAAATAAATTAATATTATGAATAAATTTTATCTAGTATCCATTTAAGCAATATTAAATTAAATAAAATTTAAAATAAAAATATATTACTGTCAATGCTAAACTGTTTTATTAAATATCAGTTTAAAAAATTATTGTTGATTACAATATACTTTTACAAATTGATGATGAATTATTATTTTTTATTTTATAGTTTGCAATATACAATATGCATATATAATGTTATTAACTAATTAACATGGACCTTTTTGTTAATGACAATTTTTAACTAACACGTACGTACCTTTTCTTATGTGTAAGGAAAAAAAATATTGATTTTAGGTTTAATATGTATTTTCATTCTCTTAGTTTTGATTAAAATGATTCTCCTATTTTTGAGTTCTTCAAAGTGATCTCTATGGTTTAATTTTTTTTTTTATGGTTTTTAAAACACTAATGGCCTAATATTCATCTCAGGGTTTTATTTGGTTCTTTTTGCTATCAATTTTTAAAATATGTGGAAAATAATTATAGATTAATTAGGATTCTTATTAACTAGTGATAAATTTTAATTTCTAATTATTCCTAAATTTAGTGCATTACAATTAAACTCTAATTAATCTTTCTTAAAAATGTCTGATTTTCTTTCAAGAACCCTAATTTTTTTCACCTTCCTTACCTTTGGGTTCTTTTCCAACACATTCCAAACAAGAGAAAGTCCAACATTGTCGGTGGTCACCACGAGGCCCCATGGCCGTAACCCATAAGCACCTCCATAACCTCGAGTCTCACAACCATCACTAACAACCAACAAGAGTCCAGAAATGCAGAATAGAAATCCCAAAAAAAAAAATTCCAAATTAGAATCTTAAGTCCCAAATCGCAAGCCATAAGGGAGAATAGAAAAATCCCAAAATGCAATATCATTAACACTAATATGCAGAGAACAACAGGAACCTAATTCATCCCAAAGTCGCAAGAGCAAAACACAAGAAACAAAACCCCAAGTTTCGCGCCATCAAAAGGGAAGAAGAAATGGTCCTTTGTAAAGTCGAATCAAAGAAAGGGAAAGACAAAAACTTAGAAAACCCCCCAAGTCACTAGATTCTTCAATTCCATTTTAACCCTAATTACAAATCCCTTTCGAAACCAATTGTAATTTCCTTTTACAAAAGCCTTTTAACTTTTAACATTTCCATGTCAATATAGCTAATCTTGCCACATATTTCAAAATTAGACAACTCATTGAATATTGGTTAAAGTAAACACTACACCGTTAGCATTTTTAAAGTAGTTAGAAAAAAAGACCAAATTGAACTATTTTTATAAAGAATAGACCACTTTAAACAACTAAAAATAGGAGGACTACTTTAAATAAAACTAACTAATAAGATGACCAAAATGGGTATTAAACTTTAATTTTTAAAAAAGAATCACATTCTTAGAAGTCCAATATGGTGAGCATGAGTATCACAACAAATATAACATATAGTAGGAAATCACAGGTAAGGAAAAAAAACATTGGCTTTTTAAAGAGAATTACATTCCTAAAAATTTCAATTCGGTGAACATAGAGAGCATCACAAAAAATATAACATATCATAGGAAAGCACACGTAATAAATTGTTATGTGTGAAGGAAAAAAAATATTGATTTTTTTAAAGAGAATGACATTCCTAAAAATTCTAATTCGATGAACTTGAACATCACAACAAATATAAGATATCATAGGAAATCACACTTAACAAATTGGGCTACTGATTTTATTGTGTCCTCTGGCAAGAAGGTGGAGTAAACAAACACAATTAAAAGTACATATATCATAGAACACGTAAGATATATAATTCCCAAATGTAACTTAAATTTATCAAATGGAAAATAGTAAAAAGTGATTCATTCTTAAAGTAGGGAAGAATAGATGTAAAAGGGTTCATGCTTTAAGGAACTGGTGATTCCTTTCCCTCGAAAACATTATTTTGATAGGATATAATACAAGGAATTTTGCCCTTCAAGCTTAAGAAAATTCTTAATTTCATTAAATATATATTTTTCTCCAAAATGACAAGAAGATTCTTATGTAGATGAGTCTGAAAAAAATGTGACAAATCGTTAAGAAACATAAGATATACTTCAGACAGAAGAAAATACACTTAAATAAAATTATGGACATTGATCCCTCCACCTCCCATTTTTTTATTTTTCTTTAATTATAAAAACAACTTTTTCTTATTTTTTTTTACCTTTTTAACCCTATTTACTAAATAACTCTAACATTTAACTTTTCACTTCATTCGGATTTTACTTTCACTTTCAACGCAGCCCCACCTCCCCTTTCTCAGATTCCTCTCACCCCCTCCAAGTTCCATTTTCAAAAATTCCAACACTTCCACTCATCAGAGCTTTTAACTTTTGGTGTGCGGCGGTGCAGCATTACGGCGGTGCGGTGTTGAGGCGGTTCGACGGTGCGGCGATGTGACGGGTGTGTGCGGCAGTGCGGCGCGGTGGTTCTGCCTCTTGGTCTACGAGAGGTTAGTTTCTTTTGTTCAATATGATATAGGTTGTGTTGATTTCTGCTTCCTTTGAAAATGTATGTAATATATAGGGTTTAAGATTGTGTTGATTTCTGCTCTGCGCGATTTTCTGTTTCGTTGCTGTTGATGTTTCTGGGTGGGTAGGAGGAAGAAGATGTCCAGGATTAAACCGGATGTCGCACATCCGTCCGACGAATTTCGACATCCGGGACAAACAAATATCGACATTCATTTAGGGCCTGATTTTTTATTTTTAAGTTTTTAGTTTATTTTATAAGTAATTAAATTTTAACTTTTAATTTATTAGTTTAATTGTATGCAGAGTTTCCACCACAAAGACAAAATATGCACAACACCTTTCCTTTACAAGATTCCTCACAGTGATGGAGCACAAAGAATTCAAAAAAAAGCAACGAGAGAGAGCCTCACAATGAGGGAGCACAAAGAATTAAAAAACAACAATAACGAGACAGAGAGAGCAGATACGTGGGGGTGGAGGGATCAACGTGAGAAAAAATAAGTTATTGTATAATAAGAGATTGAAATTAGAATTAAATTTTAAATTTTAATTAAGAGTATAATAGGAATATAAAAAAAATAAAAATATAAAAAGGAATAAGATTGGAATGGGGAGGTGGAGGACCAAATATGTGGGGTGGAAGGATCAACGCCGTAAAATTATATTCTAAGGGTTAATTTGCAAATCCATTTTAGAACAAGCTATTGTTTGTTTGTTACTACTAAATAATTTATGTAATAAATTTGATTAGGATTAAATATATTTTTAATCTTTTAATTTTAATATGAAATTGAATTTCGTTTCTGTACGAAACTTTCAATCTTTTCGTTCATAAACTTTGTTAATAAATAGATATAGTCTTTGTGATTAAACAGCGTTAAAAATTTACTGATATAACAAACAACATTGTTAGTGTTCAGGTATCCAATGTAGGGATGTTATGAAGTAAAATTCTTTCTTTGGTGGCCCTCAAATTTCGTCAGTTTAAGCCAAAATTAACAACATTTTATGTGTTTCTGGTGCTTCGAAGGATGAAAATCCATGTGCCAGATAGACGACAACAAACGAATAAACTTGGTGTTTGTTTGTTCAAAATTATGAAGATGAGAAGTGGAAGTTAATATACTTTATTATCATATGTATGTCAAGTGATAACTGACTACAACATAAACTAATTCATATATTTGATCATGTTACAGGAGGTTAGGAATAAAACCTCAGTCCATCATTCCTTAAAATAAAACTTCAGATATATTGTTTCGTAGTGGATGTAGAAAACATCAAGAAGCCATGATGAAAGGAAAGGATAAATCAAGGCCTCCACCTTTTGAGGGTGGTGTTGTTAAGCCTCCTTCACCACCAAGTGCAAAACTAAAGCCTATATATACATCATTACATCTCATGAAAAACACATGACACAAATTTACATCACATGAAAAACAAATTACGTAAATTTACATTAGACTTAAGAGTACATGACATAAATGCATCAATTTACATAGGATACTACTTTAGGTCAACGTAAATGTGTCAATTTACATCGGATATTTCCAAATCCGACATAAAAAGTTTGTTAACAATAAAAAAGACTACAACGAAATAAGCCTTTTTAAGCTTGTTTTAGTTTAGCATGTTACATATTGAAGGATTTTGATAAATTTGAATGAGTCAATGGATAGAGAAACAAAACTCAGGACAGAGATATTGGACCACACACGAAAAAATTTAAGTTGTGCAATACCTTTAAACTTTTTCAACATAATATTTTCTTCAAGTAACTCAACCTCTTATCTTAAATTTAACGTCTCTATTCATTAACTCTTCTTCATCTTTGTCAAAATTCTTGACTTAATATGCAACATTACAAATTGAAATAAGTTCATAAATACCCATTTCATTATAATTTTTCTTATTGGTGATAGAAATGAACCAAAGTGAGAAACTGAGGTTCAATTTTAATTTTAAATACCATGAACAAAACAAAGAGCGTTTATTCGTGAATTTGAACAAGCAAACAAACTCCAAATTTTAAAATGATGGATTACAAAGAAAAAAGATAAAAAACAAAACAAGAGGACATTGATGCAAGATCATGACTCAATTTCTCAATAAACATTCATGGTCACAAATAAAAATACAAAGATTAGCAAACAAACTTCAATGACGAAACACGACCCACGTCAACAAAAATATAAATCTCCAAAACCACCATTATTTCGTCATCAAAGAATAAACCCTTTCTCACATAGAAAGAAAGGAGAAGGAGAACTCTAGATCTTGGTTTTTGTACGGATATGGGCAAATTTGAGTCCCTAATTACGGATATAGGCAAATTTTAAAAACAATACTGGAATAGAGAAGTCGTGGGGGGTCCACACAACTTCTAAAGAAGAAGTCGTGACCCCCCTGCACGACTTCACACTGTTCACATGAACAGTAGTGAAGTCGTGCACCCTAAAAACGACTTCTAGCCTTGGTAATCGACTACATGGAGCTGTAATCGATTACAAAGATGTAAAATCGTGTCCCCCCTGTACGACTTCAGCTTTGTAAGCAAAAATGGGCCTGGTAATCGATTACAGACCCCTTGTAATCGATTACCATCAGGTTGAATGGAGTAACAACCCTGGTAATCGCTTACCAGTGTGTGTAAATGGGCAAAAAGTCTCTGGTAATCGATTACAGGATGGTGGTAATTGATTACCAGCATACTCTGAGTGTTGAACAACATTTTTATGAGGTGTTTTAGAAATTTTTATTATGTTTGTTGTGTTAGACAAAGAAGATATCATCCTTACAATTTATTTAGTAAAAGAAGGAAATTAAAATGTAGAAGACAATTTGATATGAAATATTAAAAGTACTAGATTTATTATTGATTTGATTACAAAATAACTATTGACGAAATGGACAATTTCCCCTATGATGACCTTCGTTGCAACAGTAAGAGCATTTTTTGGGCTGATCTGGAGTGGATTGATCCATCTCATTAGGAATCCTTTTTGTAGACAGTCTTCCGGATGCCTTGCGTCGCATATGAGGATCTGGTATGAAGTTTGGACCTATATACGCAGACCAATAATCTTCATTTTGGATTGGGTGAAATTGTACTTCGTATGCCTTGTAAATGTTGTTAAGACTATACACTGGATCGATTACTTGGGTTAGTGGTATATGGAATTTGCACAAACGACTATCACATGATGACATGGGAGACAAGTAGCTTGGAAGTGACCACAATCACACCACCATTCATTTAGCCTGACTATGTAGGAAATTGGATGTGAGCGATATTGATGAGGTGTTGAAATTTCTTGAACATGAAACTCTGAATTTTCACGGTTGTAGCGATGAACATGACAAAATGCTGATTGTTGTTAATTTTTCCTTATAATTTCGGTGATTTCTTCAGGAAATTGGTGGCCTGCTTGTAGCATGTACTGTGCTTTTAGTCCTCGTTCAAGAAACCATGATTGTGTCCTCTCAAATGTTGTTCTGATGAGTGCACAAATTAGTAATGAACGTGCTCCCTTTAAAACGGAGTTCACGCACTCAACAAGATTAGTGGTCATATGTCCATATCTTCTCCCTCCATCAAAAGCTTGAGACCATTTCTTTAATGGAATTTTATCTATCCAAGCAACTTGTTGTGGGTAATGGTGTCTTAGTGCAGTAAGCTTTGTCGTCACAGTATTTTGCTTGACCTTGTAAGCTGTAACAATGTAGTAATTTTGTACAGTTGTGTTAACTGAATATAAACAGTAAATTGGTAGAAAAAAAATGTAGTAGTACCTAAATTGATGAATTGTTTTTTGAGGTCCTGATTTTTGAATTTGTTGTTGAAGTTGGAGGCTAGATGACGTATGCAATAAACAAAGTTCAAACCATCTTCTTCCCAACCAACTTCTTCTAATCTTGAGGCAGATAAGATACCCTTTCCTCTGTCAGTGATGATGCAAATATTTTGTTGAGGGCAAACATGTTCTCGAAGTAGTTGAAAAAACCATATCATGGCCTCCTTTGTCTCACCTTCTACAATTGCAAATGCCACTGGAAAAATATTTCTATAGCCATCCCGACCCATGTCGGTGAGCAAAGTTCCATGATATTTTCCCGTTAGAAATGTCCCATCGACTTGGAGAATGGGTTTACAATATTTGAATCCTTGTATGCAAGGACCGAAAGACCAAAAAACTCTTTCCATAATGTAACAATTATTGTCTGTTTGTCCATCAATCTCCATTGGAGAACCGGTGCACTGTAATATTGTACCAGGGTTTGCTTCCTTCACCGCATGCAACCACCTCGGGAGATGGTTATAAAACTCTTCCCAATCACCAAACTCCATAGAAAGAGCCTTTTGCTTGGCGATCCAAGCTTTTCTGTATGACACAAAATAGCCGAATCGAGCTTTAATATCTGTAATCAAACTTTTGATGGGAATAGAGGGATTTGTGCGGACAGAATTTGATACAATTGTGGCAATGTGAGTATTATCAAGACTTATATGATCTTGAGATAGTATGTTTGAGAAACAAGTATGTTGGCCCTCAATATTTTTGATTTCCCAATATTTATAGACTTTGCTATACCCTGCTCTCAAGCGCCATTGATAGCCGTTGTGGTATTCTAGACATCAAATAACATAGATGTTAGGCTTGGATTCAACAACGTTGTATTTGTAACCGTTGGTGATTTGATTGCAACAACCGTTTCCTCCTTTGTTTGGAATTGCATACGCTCATACAGTTCTGGAATGACATGCTGAGATGATTGTGTCATTCGATCAGCATCATTGTGTTCATCGCGAAGTAAGTTATCCAATTCATCATCTATGCTGAAATCATCAACATTATCCAATATCAAAGGTTCTTCATCAATGATTTATGATGATGAAGATGCTCCAAAGTTGGAGGATGCCATTAGGAAATGGTGTATAAGGAGAAATACAACAACTGATATGGCTTGAGTGTTGAATGTTGCTCTGAAGATGAAATGCCATATATAATGAAATACGATTTGTGAAGTTCAGTTTTTGCAGGGAAGGTGTTACTGTTGCCACCATCAACTAAGTATAGCTTTGCATGCATGGTGTTGGCACCACCAGCTAAGTATAGCTTTGCATCATGCATGGTTGCAGGCATGCTGAAATTTGACAGTTACCTTTCATTTCTAGATACAGTTTCATTTGACGAAGTTTGACTTGAAAAAATAAATTATTGAAAATTATTTATGTTTTAGAAGTTGTATAATTTTTTTGTTCATTTTGTCTTCATAAAGTAATTTTTTATCAATTTTTTAATTAAAAATCAATTTTTTAATAAATTAAAATGAATTAAAGAAAATAAAAAATGAAAAAGTGAAGTTGTAGGGGTGCACGGTTTCTTGAAGTCATGCACCCCCTACAACTTCACTTTTTAATTTTTTATTTTCTTTAATTCATTTTAATTTACTAAAAAATTGATTTTTAATTAAGAAAAATCATAAAAAAAATGAAATATATTGAAAATAAAATGTATTTGTGTTATAATTTTTTTTTAATTTCACATTAATTTTTTCTTAAAGAAATGAAATATTTTCAATTTTTTTGTTATAAAACTTAATATTAACAAAATAAAAATAAAAAAAATATAAAAAAAAATTAGTATATATTTGGAAAAATAAATTATTTATGTTTTAGAAGTTGTATAATTTTTTTTATTAATTTTGTCAAAATAAAGTAATTTTTTATCAATTTTTTTAATTAAAAATCAATTTTTTAATAAATTAAAATGAATTAAAGAAAATAAAGAATGAAAAAATGAAGTTGTAGGGGTGCACGACTTTTGAAGTCGTGCACAGTCGTGCACGCCCTACAACTTCACTTTTTCATTCTTTATTTTTTTTAATTCATTTTAATTTACTAAAAAATTGATTTTTAATTAAGAAAAATCATAAAAAATTGAAATATATTTAAAATATAATTATAAATATTTTACTTCAACTAAATAAATTAATTACAACAAATAATGTATTGTAAAATTTTAAATATAAATTATCTACAACTTAAATAATAAATTAAAGAATATATTATAGTAATATATGTAGGAGAAAGTAGGTACTACTTAGGCTTGCTATTCTTTCCTATTCATTCAACATGCTTCCTATTCATCTCTGTCAATCCGTGCCTTCATATCTGCACATTTATCATTCTACCAACTTTATTGATTCCAACTTTATTGATTCCTTCTCAATAATGTTCATTCATTCACGTGAAAAAAATGGTGTTGTCCATCAATCCTTCGCCCATAAATACTAGCAGGAGGAGGGAAAGCATAAGCAAAAGCATTGTAAGCATTATATTCTGAGAGAAAGAAGTGTAAGCATTGAATTATGAGAGAAAGCATTGTATTCTGAGAGAAAGAAGTGCGTTTTTTATTTCCTCTTTCTTTTTACACCCAAGTATAACAATATTCGTAATGGCATTTGCACGTCATCTTCCCGTTGATATGTCCCTTTTACGTCTTCAAGAGAAACACATTGTCCAGGCAATTTGGGAAGGAACCGAAAGAGTTCTTCGATCGAGAAGAAATGCAATCTGGATAGCTAAGCATGTCGACGAAGTCGATGTTAGCCATATTTTGAAAGTTTCAAATATGGAAATAAATCATGTGCTAGTCACTACTTTGGTCGAGAGACGGAGAATGGAAACTCATACTTTCCACTTGCCTCTTGGGGAAAGTACAATAACACTGGAAGACGTTACTTTGCAACTAGGACTTCCAATTGAAGGTCATGCTGTCACTAGCATCAGTAGTGGACCTCTGACATTATTTGGTCAGCAACTACTAGGACATGTTCCTCTGGAAAATACTATCAGAGGCAACAAAATAAAATTGTCCTGGTTGAATAATACGTTTCGCCAGTTACCTCATGACGCCACCCATGAGGTAGTGGAACAATACGCTAGAGCGTACATGTTGATGTTAATTGGCAACATACTAATGCCAGATACTTCTGCAAGCATGGTACATTTTATGTATCTACCACTTTTAGCTGACTTGCATACAATGGCAAACTATAGCTGGGCATCTAGAGTTCTTTCCTGCTTGTACCGTGCCCTTGGTCATGGTACAAGAGTTGATTAAGATAATATCGACGACTGCATGATATTGTTACAGTGTTGGGCATGGGAAAGAATAACATGTATTGCTCCGCAAATACATGAGGTAACTTAGGACGACATTTATGGCGGTGCTATTTTTCCATTGGCGAAAAGATGGTGTCGAACAACATAATCAATATTCCATGACACCACAACTTTACAAAAATTTCGTCAGAAATTGGATGACCTTTCACCGAAACAGGTATTCTACATTTCAATATTTTGACCCAATTATACCATAAATTCTATTCTAACCAATTGTGAAAATATTTCAGTTTCTATGGACTCCGTACAGACGTGATGAAATTTGTCACATGATTCTAGTCCAACTGCCCCCCACTTCTCAAGCAATTGTGCCTCTTATATGCTTCTCAGTTGTAGAATTCCACCACTCAGACCGTGTTATGCGTCAATTTGGATTTCGACAACCTGTCCCACAACCACCGATAAATCTGGGCGACATACATAAAGAGGATATGAGAGGACAAGTAGACTGGGATTGACAAGATCACCATAAACAGTGGATTGGTTTATGGAATGACCGTCAAAATCGTATTTTTACCGGTGTTCCATTCCACAGAAATGGTCACTTGCGTGACAATTCAAAGTATATGCAATGGTATATAAGTCATACTATCCGCTATATTGCTTCAATTGAAGATGACTCAACAGACGAAGAGGTAGAACAATATGATTAAATTTCCATTCTTTAATGTTTGTTTTTTGGTATGAAAGTAACCATAAAATTTTTATGCACAGTATAACCAGGATAATAAACAACATTTTCAACCACCATCTACATATCGTTCATCACCACCGTACGACGTCCCACAAAGGTCTTCCTTTCAGCACATGCATGGTCCATATCCATCTTCGTATCCTCAGGGTGGAACCTCTTACGGTTACTTTCCACCGTCAACACCATTCAGTGCAGGTCCGTCAACATTTAGTGCGGGACCTTCACATCATTTTGGAACCTCCACGACGACTCCTCCGTCTGCATACCAACACGCGTCTTCATCACAAAACGTTTATCGACCTTCCCTAGATTTCCAAAACGAAGAACAGTCGATTGAAACTGAAAACATAGATGAAGACGAAGATATGCACACTCCGCTACCACAACAACAGAGACGAGGGCAACGCCAACGAAGAAGACCAACTTGTGGGACTGAAGGACATAGATAAACCTGAACCTAAATTGTATTTTATGATGATAAACCTTAACTTAAATTGGTTTATATAATGTACCATGTATTTTGAATAAGTAATAAAAATTTATTCTCATAAGAATACTGTCTCACTTTCAACTAATATTGAATGATTCTCTTCAAAAACACTTGAAATTTTCACACTATAAATACCAACATAATGATCTGCTTTGGCATACAACCTCACAACATACAACCTCACAACATAGATTGGTATAACGTGTTATTTCCTCGTACTTCATCCCCTTTCAGAAAATGAACATGTACAATGATGAAGCTTTTCGCATGAACACCACCTCCACGGAAAACATATATAACTCATACCTTGCTGCCTTATTTCAAGATGGCAAAATTAGGAATGACGATCATGGGGTTGAGTTTATATGTGATCATCCAAAATTGTTGAATCCCATACGACTGCACCCACAAACTCCTTAAGGAAAATGTTTGCATAGCGTCAGACAAACCCACTAACATAGCAATCAACAAGTTGTACTTCCGTCGACCTACAATTGATGCTGATCAAACAATTTCGTATGAAGCATTTAAGCTACGATCAGATGAAGATGTGAGACAAATGATAACATGTAAGTCTCACTTTCCCGTTAACGCAGTCATCGAAATTTATGTTACATGGGTAAGATCTCCGAACCAAATCATGGGTCTTATGATTCCACCAAATGCATCATCTTCATTTGCGACACCAACAAATGACATTCCAAACTCACCGGCAATAATTTATTTCGGAGGTCAACTTAAAGGCGCTGGAATCATAAAATGGCAGTCTAGTTACGGGCTCGAATTCCGATCAGATGCAAAAGTCACCACCTCAATCAATCACAATATCTCATTCAATGAATTCCATTCTCAAATAAGTGAAATTGTGCAGTGTGGAGACAGAAGAGTTGTCACCTATATCGACTATCGTCGTCCAATCAAGGTACGTAACAACCATCTAATTCATGATACAACTTCCATAAAATGTGATAATGATATTGCACATATGATTGGACGTTGGCAAAAAGCACAAACTATTGACAGGTCTGTTAAACGTCCAAACACATCTCAGTATATTGAACTATTCGTCCAAATAATAGATATACGTCCTCAACCTCAATCTGAGCACTACGAGGATCTTAAAAGATTGGACTTACACAGACGAAGACGGACAAACAGTAACAAGATTCATATACCCTTTACGTCAATGGTAATCTGTAATGTTTAACAATCTTTCCATTACTTTACACTATTTATAAGTCCTTATAACACTTCTACTTGGATGACTGTAATAAGTACTTGTTATGCTTAATACTCAACAAAAACTTCGATTATTTTAATAATAACTTGTTATGTTTATTATTGTTTCATATGTTCACAATGTATATAAATTTAAATGCAAAGTGTAAAACTAATATTTCTATCCAAATCATATTATTTCCTTCTCAAATAATACAACCAAATATATTTTTATGCAAAAAAACCCCCTAGTAATCGATTACAGGGACCCTGTAATCGATTACCAGAGCTTTTATTTCATCCATTACCAGAGCCCTGTAATCGATTGTCGGGGCCCCTCGTAATCGATTACAACAATCTTGTAATCGATTACGAACGAAACCCTACCCTATAAAATCAACTTTTTCTCTCTCATAACGCACACCCAAACCCCCTCTCGCACAATAGCACCCCAAACCTCCATTGCAGCACCTAAAAAAGCTCCAAAATCCCATCTTTTCCTACTCTTTTCATTTCTAAACAACATTTTCACATTCTACTCTCCATTCTCTTCAATTTGCACCGATTGAAATTTGAAATGGCGGATTCTTCCAAGAGGCAAAGGGTTAGGGGCTCATCTTCTACAACTGTAGGACGTCGCCGCCGTGAACCTTCACCGATCGAAGGCTCGCCGTCACTCTCACCACCACCATCACCGACTGAGTCACAACAAATCCATCAATTTTCAAACCCTGCACTGGCTGAAAGGTATTTCACACTTTTCAGTGACCGTAAGATCATTGAACCAAAATACCTTGACAAAAATAATTTCAAGGGACAAAATATGGAATTTTTCCACATGCTGACATATCTGAGATTGCTTGATTTTGTGTCTGATGGTGCACATTACTATCCTGATTTGGCACAAATTTTTTATAGTGATATGAAAATTTCTGATAATGGAACCATTAAGACTGAGGTTAAGAATGTTAAAATCATTATCAAACCTAGTCTATTGGCTTCCATAACCAACCTACCCTCTGTTGGATTGAATTTTGAAGGAAAATTACTAGATCAATGGGTGGATGAATACAGTTGGGAAGCGGCAAAATAGTTGATAATTTTGCCATACAAACCTCAAGTTAGTAGAATTCTAGCCGGATCCACGATAGTTGATGCTAGAACATTGCATTATATTATCACTCGTATTTTTTTGCCACGTCTTTCTAACATTGCCCAGGCTACCGAGGAAGATGTTATCTTAATGTCGATTATTATCACGGCAAAGCAGATCAACTGGACCCATCTCATCCGATATAGGATGAAGAAGGCTTTGAAGCCAAATGCTCCTTTACCATATGCATTTTTGATCACCCGTATGTTGGAACATTTTGAAATTCCATTGGATGATAAAATTCTTGGCCCAAGGACGAGGCAAATGAAGATAACACAAATATCACTACAATCCTCTGGATTTATGAAAACTGATAACAACATATGGGTTCAGAGAATTCCTCCTCCTCCTCCTCAACGCCACAATGAAGCATGTCCTACACAACAACCACCACCACCGACCATTCTTCACCACCAAACTTCTTCATATGATGACTTGATGATGGGGATCAATGATCGCAGAACATTTGTGGGGGACAACTTCAACACTATGAATGAAAACATGAATGCAAGACTTGAACAGCTCAAGCTCAACATAGGAGACCGCTTCGATACATAGGAAACTCGAGTTGATCATTTAGAGCATGAGGTTCTGCATCATCATTTTGGTCCACATGGTGGACCTTCCTCCTAGGTAGTTAGCAGTATTATTGTGCTTATTTTTAGTTTTTATCGTTATGTAATGCATTTTCAATTCAATAAAATACTTCAAATTTCATTTGTGAGTTTGTCTTCTGCTTTCCATTTGTAATTTCATTCGATAAAATTACTCTACCGAAACATAACAATACATCACAATGTCATAAAAAAAAATTAAATAATTACACATATATAACTTATATATAACCTCAAATGATACTCTACAACACAAATAAAATGATTCAAACACTCTGGTAATCGATTACCACTGTCTCGTAATCAATTACCAGGAACTTTTTGCCTATTACACACACTAGTAAGCGATTACCTGGGACTATTACTACATTCAACCTCCTGGTAATCGATTACCACCAGCCTGTAATCGATTACCAGGGACTTTTTGCCCATTTACACACACTAGTAAGCGATTAACAGGGCTGTTACTCCATTCAACCTAATGGTAATCGATTACAAGGGGTCTGTAATCGATTATCAGGCCCATTTTTGCTACAAAGCTGAAGTCGTGTAGGGGGCACAATTTTACATCTTTGTAATTGATTACTGCTCCGTGTAATCAATTACCAAGGCCAGAAGTCGTTTTTGGGGTGCACGACTTCACTACTGTTAATGTGAACAGTGTGAAGTAGTGTAGGGGGGGGGGTGACACGATTTCTTCTTTAAAAGTCGTTCTGGCCTCCCACGACTTCCCTTTGACTTTGATTTTATCCATTTTCGTAATATAGTAGGCAAATTTGCCTACCGAGGTCAAAAAACCCTAAATCTTTTATATGTATAAAATTACACCAGTAAACTTATTGTCCAACGAAAAGGAGATCATTTATGTTGAACACTATAGAGTTTGATATAAATGATATGCTTTTACGTTAGACTCTGTAATGTTCAACCTAAATTCATTCTACTTATTTACAAACAATATTACTTCTATGTTTTACAACTTGGATCCACGTCACTCAAAAATTTGTAGACGTGAAAATCTATTTTTGTGTTAGTTTTTAAAATAATTACAAAATTAAAAAATAATTAATAATAAATTAAATCTACTATATAAAATAATATACTTAAAACAATGTTAATGTGAAATAATAGGCTTATGAAAAACTTATTTAAATTTAGTATATAGAAATTTATAATTAAACTAGTATATATAGTAAAAAAATCAATTAAACAAATATTATTTGCGAAAGATAGTAATTAATCAATTTAACAACAACGTAAATTATTAAATTAGTACGTATTACATTGCAGTATCATATAATTGTACATTAGTTTCAATTTCAATGCAATCAAACAAGAGCGTTTAAAATTGACAACACTATTTATATAAAGTACATATGTAAAATGAGGTAAAATAATTAAGTGAAATATATATATATTATATATATATATATATATATATGTATGTATTTATTTCAATGTATATTTGAAACTTTATAGAGGATTGTTTATCTACTGATGTGTCAATATTTTTTTGATTTCATTTAGTTTATTGTGTTAGAATTAATCAGAGAATTGTGCTTTAAATATCCAATATTTGTCCGTTTTCACTAATTGTACTTAATTTAATCGGAAAATCTAATTTTAATTAATTTGAATTATCTGAGCTAATTAATTGCATCATTAATCGCAGAAAAAATTTTGGATATATTTTGAAGTATTAGGAAGGAGGCATATTAATTCAAGACTAGCCACATAGACATTTCAAACTTAATTAGTAGTCTAGAATGTTTTTAATTAAACTTGTGCACATTGGATTAATGTTGACAAAAAAATATGATGAACCCAAATTGTAGTAAGACACTTATCATCTTAGGATTTCTTTTAGTGCCCCCACCCTCACAATTAGAAGCACACGGTGCTGGAGAAAAGGGTTGGCAACCGTCACTCACTTTCTTTAGGACTTGGCTGGAACGTTTCTTTTTACAGAGCTTTTTTTTGTTTGAACCATGTTGACGGTGATGGATTATGGTTGAATGGGAGAGTCAAATTTTCTTGCCCTTTTTCCTTGCACTGATTCAAATCATCATTCCTGCACTTTTGATATTTCTATTGTCCTGTGCACATCTCATTCTTCCATCCATATCTCTTTTATTATTCCAGCAGCTGTCACGGTATTTTGGAATTGAAGAAAGCGTTGATTCAAGTGATGTGCCACGGCTGGAGGAAAGTGTTCACACGGTGAAGCAATGCTATCACAAGTTTACTTTTCTCTAAGCACACTGTCACGTCAACTAGCCTTTGAGGGGCTTATTTCGTTGTTGAGCTGCACCCAATTTCTTGAGAATGAAGAGGTGATTAGGTGGGAGTTGGTGGGAGCTGTCACGTCCAAAGGAGGGCTGCAATGTGCCTTTTTCTTTTTAGCTTGATTGTTCGTTTAAATTAATTCACATAAACTGTTTTGTTCACGTGTGTTTACCATTTTATTTCGTGATGAATGTGTGGTGATATGACTACAATGAGCATTAATTGTTTCTTTTAGTTGAGATTTGCCAATTGTCAATTGAACTTTATCCCTATTGCACGGTAATTCCAGGGTGACGCATTATAGGTTTAGTGTAGTAGATTCATTTACTTATTTCTATATTGCATTTTAGTTGATTCACACAATGGAGAATTGAATTCATTTTTGCTGCACGTGTTTGCTGCCAAGCTGATTTTCATTGGAATCAAAAGCACATTTCATTTTCTTGCATTTAGCAAAATGGGCATTTTGGGAGAGGTGATGCACGGTTATGGACTTCTAATGTTTTCCTTGGAGAAAAGCATGTGATTTTATTTGGAGAGCTCCATAAGCTTACTTCTTTCATTTTAATTTGTCATGTATCTTGAGCATTTAATCTTATTTGTCATTTGATGTTTAAGTTTAAGTGTTGCATTTTAATAGTTTTAATTGTGTTTGGATATTTGTCTTTTGTATTGTTAAGTTCACTTTTTCAGTTCACTATGCTGTCTATTATGTTCGGTTTATTGTTTCCGTTTATTATGTTTGGCTTCTTTATCTTCCTGCATTTCCAATTCTCTCGCTTGCTTTAGAGACTGTCCGATATTAATGTAGAACCGTTCGATCATCTGTAGGACCGTTCGGTCTTCATGCTTTGTTCATTTATTGCAATGTTTTCAATTATGTTTGGTTGTATTTTATTTTCAGTCTTAATTTAGTTTAATTCTCCTTGCAAAAACACTTTAAACCCCCCCCCCCCCCCCCAAAACAGGGGGAAGAAAAAAATAAAATTTTTAAAAATATAATTATAAATATTTTACTTCAACTAAA
>NW_014542731.1:650194-695765 GCF_000741045.1 Vigna radiata var. radiata
TTTATGCACATTAAGACCTAAGTCTCGAACCACATTTGGTCCTTGAGAGACGACCTAGAAGTCACTTTCTAGTCTATACTGCATTCTTTATGCACGTTAAATTTGTATGGTGCGACAACCCTTCACCTACCAAAATGGAAAATAACATGTGAGAGAATGTGAGACTAAATTAAATTTCATAATATTAACCGGTTTCACATAGAACATTTGAAGTTTAAGTAGAATCTTAATAGTAGACATTGGAATAATTAAGAGTCTAAGTAAATGAATTCATATTTATATAGTTATTTTTCAATCTCTGTTTCTATATAGAGCTCTATTATAAAAAAGAAATTAAAAAGTCTGCTGCAAAATATATATAAAAAAAGAGTTAATGTTTTTATTGGTTTGTGTAAACCTTATGAAACACCTAAAAAAGTAATATAATGAATTAAAAAAGATGAAAATAAAAATAATTTTAAGCATGTGTTAAACTACCTTAATTGGACTGAATGGTAATAATGCACACTCAGAAATAGAGTAACAATACATAAGTTTTTAAGTGCCATGGCTGAGTTTTTAAGTTTTGAATGTGAACTCTAGTATTTTGTTGCTGTTGTCTGAGTTTCATCAACTGCGCCATAAGAACTTGCCTCTCACGCTTCAACTTATCAATTTCTCCATCTAATCCAAACAGTCCCACCTCAACTTCAAATCTATTAAAAATACTGTATCATAATGGTTTGACAAAAGCTTATATCTATATATATGATCAATAAAACTCTTTACCTAAACTTTCTAATAGTGAGTTTATCCCGCCTTAATATGTTAAGATGTAACAACATCACTGTAAACTAAAGGTGAATATTAATATTGTCTTGTATCTTTTATGCTGCAACTTTTCTACCTTTCCTTTTCAAGAATAATTACAGGGAACCTAATTAAGAAACAAAAAATCGAGACTGACCAAACCTACCAGTGCCAAATACGATAACTGAAGATGGAAGAATTAATACCAACACATTAATTATTCATGACAAGGAAGATGATTAAGGTTATATTGTTACATGTAGAAGCAATCCATAATGAAAATAACATTTCATATGACCACAGTAAGAAAAGCTAACAAGAAGAAGAATAAAATATATATCATATTGGATGATTGGGAAGTAGAAAGAGGTGTTACTGACATAAGTGTTGAGTTTCCTGACAAAACTGGAGAAATTGTTGTGCTTGAAGAATCTGGACAGAAGGGTCACGAAAAATTGCCATGGAATTAGGTATAGGTCATTGAATGCAAAGTTGTATCCAACTCTGATTTTATTATTTAGCTTATTCTATTTTTTTGCTATCACTTTTAATTTATTATAATGTATAATATGCCTTAATTATTTTATTATTTTTTCCATTTTATTATTTTATACTAATATTAATTCCAATATCAGTAAGCCACAGTACTCTCAATAGGCAAGATGAGAAGAGACTTAAGAACAAAAAGGTAATGACTTTAATAGGCATGATTCAACAAGTCCTCCATCAAACTACCCTGTAGAGAGAACACAATCAACAACCCAAATAGTCGAGTGGCTGCAAAACCTACTTATATCTCTGATTTGTTGGGCTACCACTCCTACTATAAGTCGCTCAAACATCCAAAATGTACAGTTTGATAGTAGGCCACTCCACCCGCCTATCAGCAATCACGGTGTGATAGCTGGAAATTGACAACTGAATCTCCCTACTATTTCCATTTCTTGAAATTGGTGTTCCACCAACCCCATTATTTTAAATGTACAGTTTTGATCTACTGTTAAGCCCTTCTAGAAAGTGTACCAGATCGTTATCAAGTAATATATAAATGGTAAGTCTGAGTATCGTTCTCCCAAAGGACTCTTAGGCCTTATCTTTCATGTAAATTGATCTTATAAGACTTGAAAGGAATTGATTTGAAGTGTTTAATGCAGAGAACGAAAATAAACATGCAAATGCAAGTGATTCAATTGGCAAAGAAAAGATATGAATGAATGGAGTTATTAATTTCATCTTATCTACTCTCTTATATCTACTCTTCTTATTAAATTCGCTTAATTATCTAATTGTCATGCAAACTTTCTTAGTCTACCCTAAATCCAATCTCTTGGCGAAAAGAGCCTATTACTAACTATTGGCTTACTATCTCTAGTCTTCCCAAGTAATTAGCAATGCATGTATCACAGAAGCAAAATACAATTGATCGTCCTACCCCTATCTCTAGGCAGTATTGCTTAATCAAGGAATTCCCTATCAGTTCATGACTTCCCCGTACGTTCCCGTATCGACAAAGGCAAATATCTTTTACTGAATGAGTTAAACGATGAAAGCATTAAGCATGGATAAGAAACCCAACAATTGATAATAAAAGCATATGAAACATATGAATAAAATAAGAATTTCAATATAAGAGAGTTCCAAAAGATTACATTGTTCTCCAACAACAAAGGGTTTAGTTCACCATAGACATGGTGAACTAAATGGAATTAATGGAAAAGATGAAAGAATAAACCCTAGATTGGATAAATTAGAGCTTAAGCATCCAAGAAACCGTCTCTAAGGAGTGTAGAAGTGCTTTGTACGTCTCTGCCTGCCAAAAGAATACTTTAAAGGTCGCACTGGGGCTATTTATAACGCATAAAAGTAACAGAATTTCAGCCCAAGCCCAACATTGCACCGATCAATGCCTAATTTGGCCGCTCAGCGGTTTCCCTCTAATCGCAGGACCGCTCAACGGTCTATTTCATCGCTCAGCGGTTTGCCTCTAATCGCCTGGACGCTCAGCGGCACCGCTTGAGCGAGAGACAGTGGCTGTTGCCTCGAATATGGTGCTCAATGCTAGAAAATGACGCTGAGCGGTTTCTTTGACTCTTCTTTTCTTCCTTTTTCTCCTTTCCTGAGTCTAAGTCCTTCCTACTTCACTTCCATCTTCAATTCGCATCAAAACCCTGCAATACAATACAAAACAAGCATAATATCTCTAAAAACAACTTTTGACTCTCATGTGACTCAACTAAGTATTTTTATGTGATTCTAAGCTCATTCTAAGCCATAAAGGGTGTGTTTTGATATCCAATTTAAGTATAAAAATAACGGTTTTTAGACCGTTATCATCCACCCACTGACTTAACATCCAAAATATAATATAGATGCAGGCATATCACTTTATTGCACATCCACTACAACACTACCATCATGCAAGCTTTTCAATGAAATATTAGATGTCAAGTTAATGAATGAACCAAAATTGCACAACTAAAAGATTATGGGTAACTCATTTTACAGTTCACATTATTAAACTCATCAGAAAGAATAGGGGAATCAACTAACATCAACAGCCAAATGCTTGATGATGCCATACTTTGCAGACCACCAGCCCTTCATCGTCACGAAGCCAACCTCCACGACCCACCACCACTGGCGCAAATGCGAGCTACCACGACCCACCACCCTGTCGCAAACGCCACGAAGCCTAGCCACCCAAACCGCAAACCAGCAGCCACCAGCGAACACACCTCACCATCAAACAGAACCGTTATGGCAATCAAATTGGCACTCCCAAGAACCCAAGCAAGTTCTGATATTTAGCTTAGGACAAGCGCGAGAGAGACAAGGACAAGGGATTTCTGAAATTGGGGGAAGGAAACCAAATTTTTTACTTAAATTTATCGTGGAGATTATCGAGGGCCGAGAGCCCTCGGTAAATTATTTCACCAAATC
Source organism: Vigna radiata var. radiata (assembly GCF_000741045.1). NCBI lineage: Eukaryota > Viridiplantae > Streptophyta > Magnoliopsida > Fabales > Fabaceae > Vigna > Vigna radiata. Next base: position 653,924 of record NW_014542731.1, read on the forward strand.
TTTACCAAAGGACCATAGGCCGTCGATAAATACCCATCGATAATAAACGTGTTTCCTGTAGCAACGATCTCTCTAAGTATTCAGATACAAAATGGTTCCCTTAAATGTACAAAATTCCACGTTTAAAGTGTCAGATAGCACTAGAATTAGATCACGCGGTCTGAAAAAGTTTGAACTTATGGAATTTTCATGAACCCAAATGCTCCAACTACACAAAAAAGGTACCATTTGTTATGAGCAAAACAAACAAATAGGAAAAGAACATGGCATGCCATCCTCACACACTATGTAGTAAGGCGTCTTAATTTTCCAAAAACAATGTTTACCCCACTTCACTCACATTTTCATTTTTCTTGCTCTAAAATTCTTGCCAAAACAGGTAAAAAATGTATATTAATATATGGATATTGGAACAACACATTCAGTTAATTATTATTTTTGTTATATCATATTATTATGTCTGCACTTTTCTCCTATAATTTTTTTGAAAAATTAGGTGTCTAAACGCCAAGTGTAAGAAAAAAAAATAAATGTTTGATTCTATGCATTTGTTTTATTCAATTTTTTAAATTTTTATAGAATGGAAACATACACTAGTGGAAAAATAGGAATCTATGACGGGATACTATGATAGGTGAAATTCACCTATCATAATACATTGACTAGTGACAATTTTGTAATAAAATTAAGATATATTATGACATATTTTAAGAAACCTATCATAATAGGTATAACGATGGCATTTTCGTAAAAAAAATACATATATTATGATTGGTAAAAGACCACCTATCATAATAATTGGATGCCGTGGCAAAATTAAAATTATGAAAAACACGTATAATGATAGATATTAAAACACCTGTCATAATACACGCAAAACACCTTTCATTCTCGCAGTCCAACGCTCGACCCGCAGAGCTTTTCTTTACCATTTCGTTTCTTCCACAATAGAATACTTCACCATTTCGTTTTTTTCAATCTCAATCTTGGTCTCATACAAGAGCGTCTCATCCCAAAGCACAGAACACACCGCGCTCCACGCCGTCTCGAAGCCCTAAACGTCTGGAAGCCTCATGTCGCGCACACTAGTCAGAGCATCCACGCCATCGGCACGCCTCCACGCCGATTGAGATTGATTTGGATTATGAGTTCGACGCCGATTTGGGTATCTTCTGTTACAGATATCTCTAACTCAACAGAAGGCAGATACGAGAAGTTTCAAGTCTGTTCATGTTGCGGTCATGTTCTGGTAAATCAGTTGCTAGAATATTTTTACTTTTAATTTTGTTGTTGCTTGTTTAACTTAGCTTGATTACTTTTCTTCCCAAGAATCTAGAATTAAAGAAATAGAAGAGAAACAGGTATGGTCAATTTTGATTTCAGTCACTGCATAATTTAATTTTTTATGCTATGAATATTGGTTACATCCGTGATTTACTATTTACTAACTTTAATCCGTGAAGGTGGCCACAACAGAAGGAGTAATCATGTTGTGTCAATTTACAAAGACTTTGGAAAATAGCAGAACCACAGAGTATATCCAGGCATGAACCAAGTGTTTGTTGCAATGTTTTTTTTTATTTGTTTGGCTTGGTTTTGTGGTCTAAACTTCAGATTTGGGTTCTACTATGTTACTGTTTTTTTTACCATATAATTTGATAACACTTCTGTTTTTAATATATAGCCATCATCATCTAGTTCTTCCAGGCCAGCCATTGAGCTACCACCCGTTTCACCCTTTTTGAGGGTAAGCATTTTTCCCCACTTTCATTTTATGAGTGCAATGTGACTTCGGGTGAACTGTTCTTGTCAATTAGACACGCTGGTATATTATGTTGTAAATTTATAGGATGTCTTGCTATTAGTTTAACAGTATATTTTATTCATTGGCCTAGAAAATAAAGTTGTAAGCTAAAGACCGAATGCATTCATCAAGTTTGGTTTTGTATTGTAGCCCCCTCACCCCTTCCCGAAGACTTTCACTTGTTCACTTCCTTTGAAAATTGTTCCTATGCTTACTCCTAGTCTGTATTATACAGAGTTCACAGTCGGGTTCATCTAGGCTGTCACTTGAGTTACCTTCTGTTACGCCATCAGCTAAGGTGCACTCAACCCTGGACCAATTATTCTAGACATTATTAATACAATTGAAGGTGGTCGTCCGGTTGATGTTTCAGTTGTTCGTTCTATGTAAGATGTTATGCATTTATGTTATATTTCTTTTTACTGCAATGTACTGGAGTTTTTATTTTTAAATCACAGACAAGAGTCAAGAATGTCTCTACATTTGTATCATATATTTGCATTGTGTTCCCTATTCAAATTTATATTATTTTATCTTTTTGGTTGAAGGTGTTGTTCCGATAATTATGACTAGATGTTTAGATGACTAGATGTTTGGATATCTGGGTTTTTGCTGCTAATTTTACAGAAAGTTATTTGATGTCTCGACACATGTTTTGTTGTATTCAAGTAAAATCCTATACATGTTTATGCTTTCGCTTCTAACTTTTATGATAGGGGAACATTGTATGTAATAAAAGTTTATTTCTAAAAAGTATATATTATGATAGGTGAACAATTACTTGTCATAATATATTCTACATATTATGATAAGTGAAAAAATCTTCGTCATAAAATGTTACATATTATGATAGGTAAAATCTAGTTGCATTATAATAAATTTGCTATATTATGACTGATAAGTGAAAGTCTGTCATAACACACTGGACCTATTGATAAGTGACAAAAAATCCGTCATAATACATTGGAATTATTATGATGGACTTTTCTGTTCGTCATAAAATGTACAGATTTATTATGATGCCTAGAACTATGATGATAGGTTACCCATCATAATATGTCATTTTTACCCATCATAAAAAACGATTTTTTCACTAGTTATAAGTGTCTATGTGAGCATTCTTTATTATGTTTTACCGAGTCAACGTACCTTGGATTCAAATATGATGTTACACTTGATTTTATTGTAAACATACCGTTGGCGTGGTGCAAACGTAAAGACTTGGAATAGGTCTTCACATTCAATGTTGGTCATTACCTATATGATGCATATATATCACATGCTGTGCGTATCTGACACGAAAATAAACTTGTTGACATGGTGAACCACTTACGGAATATGCCAGCTTAAGTTACTCTCAAGTTGTTGAAAAACTAATTTCAATAGTGTGATTAAGCCAAAACATTTCCTTCATCTTTCTTGTATTTGAGATATTAAATATTAGGAAATAGATTTTAAGATGACATCTTAAAATATAGATTTTAAGATTAACGCAACTTAGAAAAATAATTTATAAGTTAAGTAATATTGTAAATATGATATATTTTAGTTAATTTAAAATCTTTAAGATACTTCTTTTATACTATTTTGATGTATGATTAAAAATCAAAGCCAAAATCCATTTTTCTCTGATTATAAAAAAAATCAAGACAATAAACAGAAAAAATAAAAAAAAAAATATATTTTTGGGTATATGGCATTGGTTGTAATGTAAATGCCAAACAGTTATTATAGCTCCAATTTTATTTAAAATCTTTTTTAATGTAAATGTCTATAGTTTTGGTTTGATCTAGAATCGATGTCATATATATTTTTTGTCCCCATTTTACAACAATCGTTGTTTAAAATCTACATTTTTGTTTTTTAAATAGTTATGTTTATATGACATCTTATATCACAAAAACAAACCTGGATAATATGAAAAATATGTACATCACAAATAAAGACTAATATATTTTTCAATAGATAAAATAAAGAATTATGTATAACCACACCTCTATATATATATATATATATATATATATATATATATATATATATATATATATATATATATATATATATATATATATATAGATAGATAGATAGATAAATTACTAATTTTAAAATTTAAAAACGAAACTTAATAACAACCAAAATGGAAAAGATATAACACCACCATTCAATAAAAAAAACATCAACATCATCAATTATTTTGTTATTAAAGTGGAAAACAAATGAACGAATAAAGCAAAAACAACAAATTGTTGTATCACGGGTTACTGTGTGTGAGTGAGAGAGAGGATGGAGATGAGAGAGAAACAAATGTGATACGTGAGGAAGGTGGATTAGGGTTAGTGAGTATTTCTAATTTTTTTCAATTGGGACTACTGTAGGGATGACATAGAGAATGTTAGAGTGAGAGAGATGAAAAAGAAATAGTTGAGAAGAAAAAGGGATGAGAGAGGGGTGAGTAAGAGTTTGAGACTTTCTTGTTTTTTTTCAGTTTTGATAAAAGAAAGGTTTAATCATTCAAGAGTTCCTTATTTTCGAACAGAATCTCAATTTCGTCCTGTTCTTTTTCGGTTTCTCAATTGGGTCCTATTTTTGTGAAAATTGTAACAATTGAACCCCTGCCGCTAAATTGGATCAAACGGTGTTAGTTTGTGATTGACATGGTACACTGGACTGACTTTTTAATTGACGTGGATATTTGTATTTTTTTAAAAACAAAGAAATAAATAAAACATCACCCATCTCATCTAACACACCACCACCTTCTTCAACTCAATGGATCCCAAACCATATGCCTACACCTACTCCCTCGGAGAATCCTCCCCTGCTTTCACCAAATGTTCCTCTCAAACATAATTTGTCACCAACGGGTCCTTGAAGGTATTGATGTTGCAGTTAATGCTACACGACCATCTTCTTTGTCTGGCATAGTTAATGCTACACCACCATTGCGATTCAAATCTGCTACAGTTAATGACGCACCACCATCTTCTTTGTCTGGCACAACCAAGATCCTTAGAAAAAATCTATAAATTATACCATTAATGCAACTAATTAATCTTAATAAATAAATTGTATAATGAAAAACTTGAAAATAAAAACGCAAAGCTTGAAGTGGGTAAGATACGGGAGTGAAGAAAAGATAGAAAGGTTTGGGTTTTATCATCCATGCAAGAAAAACACACAATTTTAGTTCTACTCGGTTGCTTCTCTTTCTCAATCTTACAAGGTAGACCTATTTCGTCTTTATTCGTCAATGATTCACCTCTTCTTCGATTACCGACACGAACATTTGGGTTAGATATGATTTCTCCCAATTTTATGCTTTCGCTTTAAAATCACGATGAAAACTCAAGTGTTTGTTCATCCTTTCACCGAGTTCACATCCCAGCTCATCATCAGTTTCATCATTTTGGCATTCCTCCCAAAAATCATGAAGACTCCTTTGCCTGCTTCGCTGGGTAGGAACAATGCTTTTTCGATCATGCAGTTTAATCTCATCCTCCCAAACACGGTATCCGCAAGATCCATGACCCTATATAGCAATCATCAGTTCAATGATTCATTTTCAGGATAACCCAAAAGGATACTTGCCATATACATCAAGCAGCTTATAGGCACCAAAAATCCAATACCATCCCTCTTCTGGTACAAAACATAAATCTTTCCCCAAAAACCCAATACACACACATACACAAAAAAGAACCATAACATCAATCAGAAAATAAAGTCAAAAAATAAAATCATGGACTGTTGCGCAAGCCGTTCATAAGGGCCAGATTTGAAGATTTGCTTACGGATGGCTTGGAACGAGTGGTTGGGGTCAACGTCGATGAAGAGGGCGTCGTTAGAGACGGTGACGACAGGGGAGGCGGCATCCTCAATGGAGAGAGGGTTCGATTCGGTGCTGGTGAGTCGTCGATGTCGGGGCACGAGGGTTCATGGCTATCTCATAGTGATCTGATGTTCCCTACAATTAGGGCTTGGAATTTGGGTTCTGGCTTGAAATCTTTGTGGAGAAATACTTGTAATGGAATTGAACGTTTTAGTTATTGACGGTGGGGAAGATGAGTGTTGCAATCCAACGATGTTAATCTGTGGTGGAGGTGATGAAAGATCCCATGGTGATTTGCGACTGGTGCTCCGATGATGCATTAGGGGAAATGCTAGGGTTTTTGGAGGTGGAAGATGATGATGTGTCAAGGGTACGTGATTCAGTTGAATGTTTAATAAAAAGTAAAATTCCACATCAGCGAGCCATGTCACCATATATTAACGTCGTTGGACCCAATTTAACGACAGGGGTTCAATTGTTGCAATTTTCACAAAAATAGGACCCATTTGAGAAACCGAAAAAGAACATGACGAAATTGAGATTCTGCTGGAAAATAAGGACCTCCTGAATGATTAAACCTAAAAGAAATTATTCAAATACTCTTGACCTTAAAACTTAGAGTCCATAATATATGAAGATATATTTATTTATAAAAACTTGATACACTTTGCTAAAACATACCAACTGAAAAGAGAACTTAATATATTCACAAACCTCATATATATATATATATATATATATATATATATATATATATATATATATATATATATATATATATATTATTACATTAGGAATTGAAAGTTTTTCTGTCTATGATTCTACGGTGTTAGTATCTCTTTAAGTCAAGTCAACTCTCTTAGCCTATCTAAGTAGTTAATGTAATATATACTCTACATGTAGTGTATATAAATATTTCTTTGCATAATAAAAATGATTATAAATAGATTATATTATAATTAAAATTCATGATAAATAAATATTATTAAATATATAAACTATAATTTAGATTTAATAATTTATATTGATTTAATTTCTTTTAATTATAACATAATTGTTGAGACGTGTATATCTTGGATTCAAGTTGGTGATTGATGTGGCTTCTGGATGAAGTCAAGTCATACTTTTTTGTCTTTTCCTTTTGTTTTCCTTAATTTTTATATTTTTAAGTAACTACTAATCTTAATTGTAAATAACTAAAATAGACAACCCATAAACATTTTCAATGTATTAATATATTATGACTAAAATTAATGATGATTATATATTTTTTAAATTTATGAGATGTATTTAGATTTATAAAATATAGTTTATATTAATATTATGACAAAATTATTTCATTAATTATAACATAATTACTGAGTTAATCTTCGTTTGTTTTAATAAGTATTAATAATTTTTGGGTAATATATAAATTATATATAACTAAAATTAATAATAAATAAATATTTTTATAATGTCTTGTTCTATTATTATACTAACGTTTCAAAACTCCTAAATATATATATAGTCCAGGTCTAATCAATTTCGGTAGACCAGAATATATAGTTTTTCAGAATAAGATAGACTTGGAAAGATATAGTTTGATGTACTTCGTCAATTTAAATAAGAACTCAGGTTCAAAATCTTACCTGACCTATTACCTTATGTTCGGACCAATAATTAACCGATTTACCGGGTCTTTAAGATCAATATGTTGGGCCGGCCGGACCGAATCGGATAATAGAAGAGTGGAGGCGAATTCAAACGAAATCAATGTTGTGTAAGAACAATTTTCTTTATATAATGCTGACGTATATAGAAATTACATTTATTTTTAGATTTATAAGTAATTCATGATGTAAAATTATTTTGGATTTTATTTAGTGGGGGTTGAATGTGACCTTTGGGTTGACGTGAAGTCGTCTTCTTTAAATATTACTATTATTACATACATTGGAAAAAAAATGAAGAAATATAATCATTCTCCTTAGTATACATTCATTGGAACATCCTATTTAAGGGATGGAGAGGAAGTTGATGATGCAATGTATTGGAGAAAAATGAAGAGTGTGAGAGTGTGTTTCCTCATTTTCCTTTTATTGGAAGTGATGTGCTGTGAAGGATGTTGGACAGAAGAGAAACAAGCACTTTTGGGTCTTCGTTCTCGTTTAGATTATTCTTCTTCATGGAACGTCTATGCAGATTGCTGTCAATGGGAAGGAGTGTACTGCAACTCCTCCACAGGAAGAGTGGTGGAACTCTTTATTTATGGTTCTGACAAACAATATATAAATTACTCGGATTTTTCTGTCTTCAAAGATTTGAAGAACCTCTCCTTATATAATATAGTTGGTTGTGTTGGGGATGCAGGTATTCTTTCCTATAAGTCTATTGCTCTTTCCTTACTCAAAACTACAAATTTATGTCTTATGTTTTATGGAACGACAATGATATTTTGACAACATTTTTTAATAATTTTTTTTGATAATGGGACATGTGTCATTATTTTATTGGTTTATTTGAATTTATGTTTAAAAAATATTTAAAACAGATCAATTACAAACGGTCACGTATGTGTTGTCAAAAAGTTGTTAGAAAAGTGTTGTTAAAATAAGTTTTTCCTTTATGGGATACTCATTATTCAACTTTCTTTACATACTTTCCAGAGTTGCCAAATCTCCAGCTCCTTGGCATGTTTGGTAACAAGCTGGATACTGCTGCCAGTGTTATATCTTGTTTGGATGGCCTTCCATCTCTTAAGTATCTTTCTTTAATAGATAACGGGTTAAATACATCGTCATTAAACCACGGTGAGACTAGCAATTTTTTATTTATTTTAAGAAATCACAACAATATTATTTTTTGTTATTATGAAGATCTTCTAATTTTTTATACTATATATATTACTTTTGGTGCGTATATGTAAGTTTTCGAAAGTATGTCACGAAAGCTGCGTAGTAATCTGGAGTTCCTTGACATGAGTTGGAACCATTTGACTAATGACATCTTGTCATCTCTAGAGGGATTCACATCTTTAAAGAAACTTTATTTGTCCGAAACAGAATTGGACTCGAATTTTCACTTTGAAGGTATTAAAATATCATTTTACTTTTTACTTGGAAAATGATATTTTTTAACACCAATTTTTTGATACCATTTTGTCACTGTACACGTGTCAAAATGTGGTTGGACGATTTCAAATTAAAAAAAAAAATTGGTTTTTCTCTTCCAAATATATCCTTGTCTCAGTTTTTTTTAATTTGAAATCATTCAACCATATTTTGACATATGTGAAGTGTCAAAATGGTGTCAAATTTTGATATTAAAATATTATTTTCCTCTTCATTAATAAAGCTGAACATTTTTACGTTTTAATAAACTGAGGATATATTCCTTGCAGGTTTATGCTCAACACTGAGGAATCTAGAGGTCCTTGACTTGTCCTTTAACAACTTCAACAACACCGATATTGGCTCTGCTCTTAGTGGACTCTCATCTCTCAACTCTTTATATTTAGGAGGCAGTAAATTGAGTTGGAGATCAATTTATAGTACGTTCCCGTATACTTTCCATGTTACAAATCTTCATCGTTTGTTTTTTTTTTTTATTATGTTAGAAAGTATATCTAACAACCTATAAATTCTTAGATATTTCAAAATTGAGTTCTTTGGAGACCCTTTCCTTAGAAGATAACCACTTGAATAAGTCTGAAAGTATATTTTATATGTTGAGGCCTTTGAAAGGTTAGTTATGATTAACATTTGATAGCATTTCAAATATGCATCTTCCTTGTTATTAAATGCAAAATGATATTTTAACACCATTTTTTGACACCATTTTTACACTGCACACGTGTCAAAATGTGGTTGGACGATTTCAAATTAAAAAAACAAACTTTGGTTTTTCTCTTCCAAATATACCCCTGCCTCAACTTTTTTAATTTGAAATCGTCCAATCACAATCACATTTTGACACGTGTGCAGTGTCAAAATAGTGTTGGTGTTAAAATATCATTTTCCTTATTAAATACTGATATTAAATACTGATAAGTTGATGCTTTCAATTCTTTTTATCAGAGAATGAGACATTTAAATGGCCAATCAATTTACAACATCTAGACATGAGTTCAAACAGTCTGAGCAACAGATTTCTTTCATATCTGAGAGACCTTCCATATCTCCAGTTTCTTGATTTAAGCTACAATCAATTAGAAGAAGCGGTAGATATAACTGGTCAGTATTTTTATTTTTTATTTTTTAAAACATTAAAAAAATTCAGATATTATATTAATTTTTAGAAAAGCATTTTGGATTGTGTTTCAACTTTCTTTGGATTATGTTTATATTATATTTGGACTATTTATCTTTTAACTTTTGGATTATGGGTGAAACTAAACTTCATTAAAGTTATGTTTCAATTTTATTTAAATATTGGATTGTGTTATGCTTTAATTTGATTTGTATTTTGTATTTTTCAATTTGATGAATTATGTTTGAATATATTTAGTTTAAATTATTATATATGATTAAATAATATTGTATTAATTAGGTATTATATAAGGGATAGATAATTTTGATTGTATGGATTATTTTTTTGGTACTAATCAATTACTTGAAAAAATAGGTTTTGGAAGTAAATAATGTGTGTGAAATTTTACACATAATATTAGTAACTAATTAATATATCCAACGTTAATTTATCCAATAATGATGACTTGCATGTCGTGAATAACGAACATAGCTTTCTAATAGCAACAAATTACCTACATATGAGAGACGGTAAGTAGTTCATAATGTGAGGCCCAATTACCCACTCATGACATCACAACACTCATATTCTCTGCATTTCTAATGAATGTTATTATCAATAACTGTGTTTTTCAATGGTTATTTGTCGAGTCTTTGTTTCTTTATCAAATATTAGTGAAAGTATTGCAACTCTTTTATGTATCATGCATGCTAGAAAGATCTCTAACGGTCATTTCTACCTCTTTTTTTCTATGAAAGTGGTCTAAGTAAATATAGTAAAAGTTAAAATTTACATTAATATCTTTCATCGTAGTCAAGTTTTAGACGTTAAACTTAGACTTATTTTTTTGGAAAAAGAATACTTTTATTAATGCTTCTCGGTCAGGAAAAATAAAACTCTTCACATTAATGTTTGTTGATTTTTATTAATTCTTATTTATTTTATTTTTTTGCAGGATTATTAACTTTATCCAATTTGACGAATCTTAATCTAAGGGATAATAATATCCATAGTTTTGTTACCCATCAAGGTATTAAAGAAAAATATATTTAAAATGATTTAATTTATTGTTTAGAGACAAAGAAAAGATATATTAGATAAATTTATAATACTAACACATTATTGAATCCCATAATTTTTTCAAAGTTGCTATATTTACTTTTGCACAAAATATATTTGTCACCTTCCTAAAGGCATATATTATCTATCTCATTTAGTCTAGTTAACGCTTATTTACATTTCTTTTAAATTAATTGACATATCTTTCAGGCTTAAAAGGTCTCAATAGATTGGATGTCCTTGATTTAGATTGGAATATGATAGATGGAAACAAATTAAAAGAGTCGTTACGAGCTTTATCATCATCCATTAGAGATCTTTCTATATCTTACAATTACTTCAAAGGAACAATTCTAGCTAAAGGTAGTAGTAATATTAATGATTTTCACAAAGATAAATTAATTTCATAATTGTATTACATTACGATTTATATTTTTTTTTCTACTGTGCAGATTTTCATGATTTAAGTAACCTAGAACGTTTGAAATTGGACGAAAATAATAATATGAAGAATGAGTTTTTCGAAAGTATTGGAAACTTGACGTCCTTGAAAGCTTTGTCTCTTTCGTACTGCCATATAAATGACAACCTTCCAGAAGCTGGTAATTATATTATTATTTAACGTTATTCATCAAAATGCATGTTATATACCATTTTTATTAGTTTCATTAAAATCTTTGTACCTTTCTGATCATAACCTTAGTTGATGTTTTCTTTTTTCTTTAAATTTTCATTCAGATTGGTCTAAGATGAAGAAGTTAGAAGAGTTAAATCTAATAGATAATGGATTTGAAGGGTCTCTTCCCAATTCTTTTGTTAACATGACATCTCTTCGGATATTGGAACTTTCTCAAAATAACTTTATTGGAAGGTTTGATTCTAACATTGCAACACTTACATCACTTGAAGAATTTGGTTTTGTAAAAAACCAATTTGAAGTTCCTATTTCTTTTTGGTCATTTGCCAATCATTCAAACCTTAAAGTCATACGGGGTAAAGGCAATGAAATCATATTGGACTCACAACACAATTTGCATACTTGGATTCCAAAATTTCAATTAAGTGAACTTAGTTTGTCTTCAAACATTGAGACTAGCTCTTTCCGGCTCCCCAGATTTCTTCTTTATCAAAAAGATATAATTACACTAGATTTCAGTAATTTGAAATTGGGAGGAAGGTTTCCTCATTGGTTGTTGGAAAACAACACAAAATTGGAAGAAGTTACTTTCAAAAAGTGTTCTTTGACGGGTACTATGCAATTACCATTGCATCCCCTTCCTGAGTTACGCAAAATTGATGTGTCTAACAATATCATAATTGGTGAAATTCAAAGTAAGAACATCAGTTCAATTTATCCAAATTTGGAATATCTAAATATGTCTATAAACCAAATCCAAGGTTCAATTTCTCGTGAGTTTGGCCACATGAAATATTTGTCCGAGTTGGATCTCTCAAAGAACCAATTGTTTGGAGAAATATCAGATGACATATTTGAAGCTGCACAACAACTCATTTTGTTGAGTCTTTCAAATAATAAGCTCGAGGGGCCCATCTTTACAATACCGACTAATTTGGAGTCTTTATCATTGAATGATAATAACTTTAGTGGTAAACTTCCGACCAACATTTTTAACACATCCATCATTTCATTGGACGTAAGTAATAATAATTTGGTAGGAAACATTCCAAGCCTTTTGACAAATTCTTCAAGATTATCGGAACTTCGTATGTCCAATAACCACTTTGAAGGGTTCATTCCATCAAAATTGGCACAACTTGAAGATCTAAGTTATTTAGATCTCTCCCAAAATAATTTGACTGGTATTGTACCATCATTTCTAAATTCTTCTGTGAAATTTATCCATTTGAGCAATAATCATTTAAATGGATTGTCCAGAAAGATATTCAATGGAAACTCTCCTTTAGCGATGTTAGACCTTAGCTACAATGAAATATCTGGCAACATTCAAGATATGATGCAAGACCTTAGTTATTCAAAGTTGAATTTTCTGCTTCTAAAAGGTAATCAAATTAATGGTGATATACCTAAACAATTATGTCAGTTGATAGATTTAACCATATTGGATCTTTCAGACAATGAATTTTCTGGAGAAATTCCCCATTGCCTAGGGACAATGCCTTTTGATAATAAGAACCTTGATCCTTTATTAAAAGCACCAAATGAAAGCTCTGTTGTTGAAGGATATTCAGGTCCAACATCATCACCATCACCAGCAACATCACCATTATTAGAGCCTAAGAAAGAGAAAGCAAGTTTCACTTCGAAGAGAAATACCTATACTTACATCGGAAGCATCCTTGGATACATGTCTGGAATTGATTTATCCCTAAATAAACTAAAGGGGAATATCCCATTTGAGCTTGGCAACTTGACAAAAATAAGAGCATTGAACTTGTCTCATAATGATTTAATTGGGCAAATTCCAGATTCGTTCTCAAATTTGATGCAAACAGAGAGTTTAGATCTTTCTTTTAACAAGTTGAATGGTCAAATTCCTCCCAACCTCAATATCCTAACCTCACTTGAAGTATTAAGTGTGGCACACAACAATTTATCGGGCCCATTACCTGAATGGACAAATCAATTTGCCACATTTGATGAAAGCAGCTATGAAGGTAACCCATTCCTTTGTGGACCTCCACTACCAAAGAGTTGCAATCCATCTCCTACAAATATTTCAAATGACTCAAATACTAACAAAGACAATGGTAGTTTTATGGACATTTATGTCTTTTGTGTGAGCTTTGTTGTATCATACACATTAGCATTGTTAGCAATCATTGGAGCTCTATACATCAATCCTTATTGGAGGAAAGCATGGTTTTACTACATGGAATTATTCAGTTTAAATGGTTACTACTTTATTGTGGACAATTTTTATAGATTTTGTAATCTGTGAAATATGTAAGATGTACCTTGTATCCCTATAACATCTATTTTAGAGTGATTAAATAAAGTAAATCATGCAAGTGTTTTTAATTCAAGTTAAAATATGTATATAAAAAATAAACCTTAACTCCATGTATTTCTAATTTAAATGAAACTTAGCTCTAACAAAAAAAATCATCACATTTCAACATATATGAACTGAACTTAATTGAAAAAAATGGAAGAGGTTAACTTCTTACATGGAGACATCTTCTATTGCAAGAAACAATTTTGGTTCCCGAAAACATCTTTGTTGATAGGGGGAGCCATGTAGCTAAACCCATATCTCACGTATGAGTTTTTGATGATGACAACAAAAATGTTTAATAGTTTCTTACATAACAATATAGAAAAAATGTTGCTTGTTAATATATGTGTATGTGCTTGAACTATCTGTGATGTGTGTTCATTGTTTACAAATGAATAATTGATTGTAACTCTTTACACATTTCATATCTGTATGAATTAATCGATTACAATGTTTGCATAATTAGTTAGATTCATCAAATATCAATATTTTCTCAATTGTGGCAAAACACCAAGTTTTAACCGATTAGATTATGGGTATAATCAATTAAAATAGTGGTTATGCCTACACATGTTTACTGAGTGCATTGAGGTATTCTTGAATGAAAAAGTTATCAAAATGCTTATGTATGGAACTTAACCGATTACGTTAATTTCCTAATCGGTTAAAATGCGTTTTGTATGAAAACATTTTTCATGAATAGCCATAACTGTCATAACAATAATATTTTTAAATGTTGTGGCTAGTATTTTTTGATTAATCAATTACATGCTCTTGTTAATCTGTTAAATGTTGTAAAATGTAAATAATGCTGAAGGAATTGAGTAACCGATTACATTATTTCATAATCGATTAAAATGCGTCAGAGTTGAGAAAATATATAAATAGATGCACAAACTTCCTAAAGATAGTAACCCTTCTAATTGTTTACATCTTTAAAGTTATTCCTAATACATTTTTAGTCAGAAGTGCTTTTACATAAATTACAACTAAAGTCTTCAAGTTCTTCACTTTGTATCATCATCAAAATCATTATCTTCAAGACACCAATGGTCCTTATTGGTGACAATTTCCCCCTTTTTTATGATGATAAAAAATCCCTTGTTTAAAAGCATCTTTGTGTACCTGCATAGAATACAATCTTACAAACATAGAAACAAGATAGTAGTAACTACACTAGAAGTTTGTCTTTTCTCCCCCTTTTTTATCATAAGCAAAAAGATCAAACATACTCCCTGATGAGTTAATATTTTCTCGACTTCACTTAGCTTATTGTGCTAGATTTAATTAAGGAATTGTGCTTGATTGTCCATTATTTCTCTGTTTTTGCTAATTGTGCTTAATTTGACCAGAAATTCTTATTTTAATTAATTTGAATTATCTTAGGCTAATTATTTGCATTATTAATTGTAGGGAAATTGTTGGACAATATTCTGGGACATTAGAAGGGCTGCCACATAATTCAAGACTCTCCACATAGGTATTTTAAATTTAATGATATTGTAATTTAGTAGTTTAGGCTTTTTAAACCAACTTGTGCACTTTGTGCCAATTTTGACAAATGATGTTGGGCCTAAAAGTGATTTAGGTTTAGCTTTTTTTTTTTATTATTTTCCTTTAAAAATCGAAAAAGACATAGGTACTGGGAGGAGCCAACCGCCACTTGTTTTTGGGTGCTCTCTCTTTCGCTTTTGAATGTTTGGAAGGATGGGCTTTGCAATTTTATTTTTACGCCGTTTACATTGTGTTGAATGAAAGCACTTTTTTCTTTTTGTTTACGCTGTTAAAGAAGTGGATGTTGCCCCTTTTCATTCACTAGTGCAGAATGGGCTTTAGACGTCAGTTATTTTGGGATTTTAACGTCACCTCACGAACTGACCTCTTTACGGGTGACGTTAATGGGACGTCAGATTTCTGCAGGTGCGATGTCGTTATAGACATCAGTTTACTCCAAAGCTCGACGTATATAAAGACATCAGACATTACACTAATCGACGTCTAAGGGCACCCTAGACATCGGTTCAGTGACACGTCCGACGTCTATAAAGTCGTCAAACATTGTATTGACCGACGTTTATGGGCACTATAGACGTCGGTCATTACATTGACCGACGTCTATGGGCACTGTAGACGTCGGTCATTACATTAACCAACGTCTATGAAGTGTTGTGTTTTGATGCAGTTTTTCTTGTGTCTTTGGGTAGCATAGTAGCACCTCCTTCCCTTTCTAGTTTCCTTGTAAGAAAAAATTGTGTCTTTTGGATTTCTCATGGCATTTCAACCCAAAGACGAACCTGGGTCGTTGCCTAAGTCCACTTCGACCGCCAATGAAAAAGAATACAGTGACACTATATTCTCACTGTTTTCATTTTCATTGGCGGTGGGAATGGCTCTATGCAATGACACAGGTTCGACTTCGGGTTGGAATGCCATGAGAGATCCAAAAAACGTAAGTTTTTCTAAGGAGGAAACTAGCAAAGGGAGAAGGTGCACTACGCTACCCAAAGACACAAGAAAAACTGCACCAAAACATAACGAAAACACATTTTAATCAGTTCAAATGAAAGATAATACATGAAAGATTACTTTAATCGAATTAAAAGCAAGTTTAACCTTATCAAGAGAGATTAAACGCACCTGTAAATTCAATGGAGCGGAGAGAAAACCCAAGGAAGACGATGAAGTGCGCGAAACTACTAGTTCGCAATCACTGTTTTAACAAGAAATCAGACGTCGGTTGCACACGAGCCCGATGTCTATAATGGAAAAGACGTCGGTGACCTCCCTAATTCGACGTCTTTCTGATTTAAAAATTAATATTCGCGGGGCTTATAGACGTCGACTACTAAGGCCACTGACGTCTATATACGATTATAGACGTCAGTGAGGAGACATCCGACGTCTATATGACGGAAATGAATGACTTTTCATCTACTTGGCAGACATATAGACGTTGTGTATCTCCTAGCGACGTTTATAGGTCTAACAGGTAGGTGAATAACCATTAATGTTCGCCATATAGGCGTCAGTGTGGCAGGATCCGACGTCTATAAGGCAGAAAAGAGTGACTATTCACCAACCTGGCAGACATATAGACGTGGGGTTGTCCTAACTGACGTCTATATGTCTGACAGGTAGGTAAATAGCCATTAATTTCCACCATATAGACGTCGGGCCCCCGTCCAACTAACGTCTATATGTCTAAAAGAAATGACTTTTCACCCACCTGTTAGACATATAGATGTCAGTTAGGACAGCCTCGACGTATAAAAAATTATAGACGTTGGGGCACCTCCTAACAGACGTCTAAAAGGTGACGTTAGTGATTTTTGGTTTCATGCATTTTTTATTGAGGTTTTATTTCAACACTTTTCGCTTTTAATGTATTTGATTCCAGCCAAGTGACATCTAGAAACGCGGATTCATACAGATTGGAGAAGCACTTTTCCTTTTCTTTGAGAATGAAAGCAACATTTTCTTCAATGTTGAATGTGAAAAATGGGCAGCACGGTGACAAGGCAAAGGGGTCAAGTCCATAGGTCCAATCATCTTTATAGCATTCTTCTTCTTTTTTGTTAGAAGTTAGTATATGGTAGGTGAATAAAAATTGTAGAAGCACTTTCTTTTCTTTCTAAAGGTGAAGTCATGGCCTGATGATGGTTTTAAGAGAAGAACCTTAATTTATTTAAGAGTTACGTGGAACATTGTGAATCATAGATGCTTTATTATGTTGAAGTGATGTTTTTAATTTCAATAGGAGTAGGTGTACTGTGATGAATTTCCATTTCAAATTGGAAGAGAAAGTCACGGCTAAATCATTGGGTAGCTTTTTTTTTTTTTAATGATGAGGGACGGTGATGTTGTTTTTTTTGTTGGGAAAAACATGTGCTGATTTTGGCTTTGAAGAATGAGATGCACACACGGATATTAAATTTCTTTTAGAGAAAGATGTTTGTTTTCAACTTGGAGAGGCAAACACACTATTATAGCTAGTACGTTTTGCATTGCATTTTAAGTTGATTCATGCAGTTTCTGCTTACAGTTTGATTTCAATATGTGTTTAATTTGTTAGCTCAACATTGCGGTTTAAGAGCATTTATGCGTTTTGCAATTTATTTCTTACATTTCAATTTTGCTTTAGTATCTTTTAATTTATTATTTTCATGATGTCTATTATGTTCGGTTTATTGTTTCATTTTAGTATGTTGTCTATTCGGTTTGACTTCTTTATCTTCTTGCATTTCCAATTTCCTCACTTGCTTTAGAGACCGTTCAATCTTAATGTAGAACCGTTCGATCATCTGCATGACCGTTCGGTCTTCATGCTTTGTTCATTTATTTTAATGTTTTTAATTATGTTTGGTTGTATTTAATTTCCAGTTTTAATTTAGTTCATTCCTAATCACAAAAAAACACTTCCAAACCCCCCCTCCCCCCACAACCTATTTGACCTAAGTCTCGAACCACATTTATTCCTTGAGAGACGACCTAGGAGTCACTTCTTAGCACTATACTGCATTTTTAATGCACATCAAATTTGTATGGGGTGCAACACCCATCACTCCCCCTCAAAATGTTCTCTCTCTCATAAAACAATATATGCATTATATTAGAACAAGAAAAGGATTTTATTAAGTGAGGAAGTTGAGAGTACAGTAGAATGGGGAACATAGAAACATAATGATCAACAAGCCAAAATAAAACAATCAAGCATCCTATTCTAGAAATCTGGACTAAGCGGTTTTTCTGGAGGTTGAAGATTTAGTCGATTTTCAATGTTGTTAAGACGGGTGTCAAAATCGTCAAACTTCTCAATCACATATTCCTCATGAGTTTGCTGCATCTCAATGATTTCATCAAATCGTGCTTTGTGAGCCAAACTCATGTCCTCCCGCTATTTTGATAAATTTGCAAAATATTCATCCATGGATAGGGTTGATGATGAAGGCATTGTAGAGGGACCAACATCAAAAGGAGCAACAACTCTTACTGGTTCTGCCATGTGTGCATCCATAGCATCATCTTCATCATCCTGATTTTCGTCATCCTTGTGAACAATCACACGTCCACGGGCAACAAATCCCATTTGACGAAAAGTTGTTTCCCCAATTTCAGTACCAATTGCGTTGATGGATTGTGTGAGCTCATCATCTACACTAACTCCTTTGTATTCAAGAATCCGAGAAATTAGGAGAGTGTATGGAAGTACTAGTACTTTTGGATGTGGTCTCTTAAAAAGTGGTGTCTTATCTCTATGTGTTTAGTTCTAGAATGCATTATAGGGTTCTTGATTAGATTTATAGCACTAATGTTGTCACATTTCAAAGGAATGTGATCAAGGAAGATATGAAAATCTTCCAATTGTTGTTTCATCCACAAGATTTGGGCACAAAAGTTTCCTACAACAATATATATTCTGCTTTTTTGGTAGCCAAGGCTACACACGCTTGTTTCTTTGAGTGCCAAGACACCAAAGAGCAGCCCAAAAAATGACAAGTACCACTAATATTTTTCCTATCTATTTTTCAGCCCCATAATCAACATCAGAATAACTTATTAAACTAGGCGTTGCATCAGAAGGATACCAAATACCAAAAGAGGTAGTTCCTTTAAGATATTTTAGCACTCTCTTAACAATTGTTAGGTGGGATTCCTTAGGATTAGCTTGATACCTAGTACACACACAAACACTCTGCATAATGTCTGGTCTACTAGCAGTAAGATATAACAATGATATTATCATACCTCTAAACATTGTTTGATTTACTTCTTCTCTAGATTCATCCTTATCTAAGTAACAAGAAGTTGCCATAAGGGTATTGGCTTCTTTACAGGTATCCATTCCAAATTTCTTAATTACTTATCTACAATACTTGGTTTGGGAAACAAAAGTTCCACCTTCCATTTGCTTTATTTGTACTCCTAAGAAAAAATCAGTTCTCCCATCATGGACATCTCAAACTCACCTTGCGTTATATTTGCAAATCCCTCACACAGTGAATCATCAGTACATCCAAAGACAATATCATCAACATACACTTGAACAAGCAAAATTTGTTTTCCTACTTTCTTAATGAATATGGTTGAATAAACCTTTTCTCTAGAAAAATCATTTTCAATCAAGAAGGTACTAAGTCTTTCATACCAAGACCTAGGTGCATGTTTAAGGCCATACAAAGCCTTTTTCAATTTATACACATGATCAGGAAATCTATAATCCTCAAATCCAAGAGGTTGACTAACATACATCTCCTCTTTTATAAAACCATTCAGAAAATCATTTTTTACATCCATTTCATACAATTTAAATTTCATCAATGATGCATAAGCAAGTAAAAATCTAATTGCTTCTAACCTGGCTACCGGGGCGTATGTTTCATCATAATCTATACCTTCTTCTTGACTGTATCCTTTTGCCACAAGCCTAGCTTTGTTCTTGGTGATGTTTCCTTCCTCATCCAGTTTATTTCTGAACACCCACTTTGTGTCAATGACTTGATAATCTTCTTTTCTAGGAATAAGTTCCCAAACTTCATTCCTTTCAAATTGGTTTATCTCTTCTTGCATTGCAATACACCATTTATCATATTGAAGAGCTTCTTTGATGTTTTTAGGTTCTATCTGAGACACAAAGGCAACAATTAAACAAAAATTATTCAGATTGTGTCTAGTAGTTACCCCTTTTGGTATGCCTCCAATGATGTTGTCCAAGGAGAGTCCACATGGTTGTTGATAACTCTTAAGATCAACTTCTTGATGTTTCATTAAAGTCTCCATAGGATTGTTTTCATTTAGGTACATCTCTTCAAGAGCTTCCCTTAAATAATCCTCATCACCTGCAATTGGTTTGTTTGACTCCAGAGGGTTTACCTCAAGGTCCACAATTTCATCAAAGACAACATGCATTGACTCTTCAATTATCAAAGTCCTTCTATTGAATACTCTATATGCTTTGCTAGTTAATGAATAACCTAAGAAGATTGCTTCATCCGATTTAGCATCAAATTTTCCTAGATTATCTTTACCATTATTCAATACAAAGCATTTACATCCAAAAATTCTTAAATGTGACAAATTTGGTTTTCTTCCTTTAAACAATTCATAAGGAGTTAACTTAAGAATAGGCTTAATAAGCATCCTATTAAGCACATAACAAGTAGTACTAATTGTTGAGATTGTTGACAACACAATATCTATATCACTCTGGTTTTTGATGATGACAACACAATGTTAATAACACACATATGTTGTTGTTGTGTTACATGTTCGTATGCTTATTGTTTGATATATTGTTGAACATGTTTTTGTGTTATACTCCTATGTGAATGCATACTTATTGAGCTTGTACATGCTACATCATATCTGGTTGCATTACACATGTTTTAAAGGATGAAAACCACATGCACTCTTGTGAACTTAAAGTTGTGTGACAAAGCTGCAATAAAGTCGACTCTAGTACTAATTGAATCGACTATACTAAAATCTTTGTACGGATTTTCAGAAATAGTGCTATGTGAGATTTTATGAAGGAAAGAATTTCAAAATGCATTTGACTCTATTAGTTGTTTACTTTGAAATTATGTTATGCTCATGAATAGTAATGACTATATTTTTAAAAGTTAGTTGAGCATTGAATGAAAGTCAACTGTATTAAATGAGAAGTTATTTTGTTTGACTGTATGCTACTGGTTTGACTAAACTGTTATAACTGTCATAACCTAGTATACTGAATTAGTAGCATATTCGACTAAGGGAGCGTCTGATTAACAGAAATCTATAAATAGATGAAATCTGAAGTTATTCAGAGACTTTTGGACATTTGATGATCTAACAATTTTAGATTCTGTTTCAGATTGTTTCTCTGAGATTATAGAGCTCCAAGAACTCTTCAAGAAGACGGTGGTGATCTTGCTTGAAGGAGATTCAAAGGGAGATTGACTGTGCGCTCACTACTTGATCACATATCTGCACATTGGGGTCTTTTCTGGTTGAT
The DNA here is from genome assembly GCF_000741045.1 of Vigna radiata var. radiata. Lineage (NCBI taxonomy): Eukaryota > Viridiplantae > Streptophyta > Magnoliopsida > Fabales > Fabaceae > Vigna > Vigna radiata. The sequence goes on from NW_014542731.1 coordinate 675,817, forward strand.
CAAGATTCTTGTTGGCATCCGTTGGTGATTGTTGTGGTTACCTGTTGTGATTACAGGGGATAGACTCGTGGAATCTGGTTCACTTTGAGGATTGTTCAAAGTGGTATGCAGATTGCAGGAGAGGGGACGTCTTGCTGCAAGTCTTGTTGTATGGTTTCCCTATATTTTGGTTAGAGGGTTAGAGAGGTGTTTTATATTTTTGACGTGGAGGTCTTTTATAAAAACCTTGTTGTACAAACCTTGACCATTATAGTGCATTTGCTTCCGGGGTACAGGAAGGACACTGGATATAGGCATTGAGGTCGAACCAGTATAAAAACCAATGTTTGAAATTCTCTATCCCTGCTCTTTTAATTACAGTCGACTTTATTATCTACACAGTCAACTACGATTTTCCACTGCACACGAATTTTCATTACTTGAAATTCAAGAAAGTTTGTAAAGTTTTCTACTTTGATTTAAAGATTTCGAAAAGACTCTGATTTTGAAAACCCACCAATTCACCCCCGCTCTTGGTGTAAAAAGAAGCCTACATGTTTTCCAACACTAATTGCATCAGCCCAAAAGTATTTTGGTACATTTGATTCATTCAAAAGAGTTCTTGCTAATTCTTCTAATGACCTATTTTTCCTTTCAATAAGACCATTTTGTTGGGGAGTTCTAGGAGCAAAAAAATTATGAATTATTCCATACTCATCACAAAACTTTTCAAAAGATTCATTTTGAAATTCACCACCATGATCGCATCTCAAAGTTTTGATTTTCAAGTCCTTTTCATTTTGAAAACATTTTGCAAAGGTTTTGAATGCTTTAAAAGCTTCACTTTTCGCACTTAAAAAGAATGTCCAAGTAAATCTAGTGTAATCATAAAAAATTACAAGTGCATAATAGTTTCCACCAAAGCTTTTAATTCTAGATCGACCAAACAAGTCCATATGCAAAAGTTCTAAAGGTTTTGATGTAGAAATCATGCTTTTGGATGAAAAAGAAGATTTGGTTTGTTTTCCTTTTTGACATACAAAACACAATTTTTCTTTCTCAAATTTTAGTTTAGTGTTAAGACTCCAACAAGTGTACCGAATTGTATCAAGTAATAATAAGTGGTAAGACCAAGTATCGTTTCCCTAGAGACTCATCGGCCTAGACTTTTGTGTGATTTGTTGATTATAATAAGACTTGAATAATGAAAATTTGGTGTTTATATGCAAAAAATGAAAATTAAACATGCACATGCAAAAGTTGATCAATTGGCAGTTGAAGGATATGGGTGAATTGTGTTGTTGGGGTTTCTGACTTATCCTAATCTACTTTCATATATTTACGAATTCTACTTTTTCATTAATGTTAACGCCACTTTCTAATTTACCCTAATCCCAATGTCTTGTGAAAAGAACCTACTCCTAATTTTTCTTAATTTATAATGCTTTGAATCGATTATTAGTATTAGGATAATGATACTTAGACAACATTTTTTTGACAACATTTGAACATTACGTGTCATTCTGTGATTGGTCCAAAATTACTTCACAATCAATAATTATAATCATAAATACCACCATGACCAATCACAGAATGACACGTAAATGATGTTCAAATGTACATTTGGGTTTAAGGTGTTTTCAAAAAAATGTTGTCTAAGTATCATTATCCTTAATTAATAAAATTGTAGGTTGTACAATCATAACCTGGCCTGAGCGTCTCGACTATTTGCTTCGATTGGAGGTTGATAAGAAAGAGATGGAGACGCCACAACCTAGCAAGTTGATAAGTACCGGAAGAATCGCAAAAAAGATGTTAATCTTTACAAGAATCATTCTAAACCAATAACCAAAATGCAAATGCATATTATAACTTCCAAAGTGGCTACATATGTATTTGGTGCCCTACATACAGGTATAAATGTTTAAGGCACCTAACAAACCCTAAAAGAAAAGTCCAATGACATTCGGTCGACCTTTAACTTATACTTATGTTAGTCTGTCTCGACCTTTATTAGTCTGAATCACCTATCCCAACATTCATTTATAGGGTCAACCAGTCTCGACCGTTAATCAAACTTAATCTGCCTTAATCTTCGACCCAACTCATTTTGTCTTAGTTTTTGGTCGAGATAGATCTGTCTTGACCTTGAACTTAGGACGAGTCTTGTACATCGATAAAACCTGACAATTCTAGATACACATTGTCTCTTCTCGATCTTTGGCTTTTGGTTTGATGCATCTCAGTTGTTAACTTGTCTCAATCTTTTCTACTAACTCTCAATTTTTGTAAACAATAATCTCTCTTCACCTTCAGTTTCTCACTCAACTTAATCGTTATTGAAATAATAAGTATTATTTTTTAAAAATCAATTAAAGTCTTTTAATATAATCATATTATCTTTCAGTTGGGATTTAAAAAAAACATTCATTTCACATAACTTTTAATCATATAATAATATTTATTATGATATTAATTATTATAACTAAAATTGAATTCTCATAAATTATTATTATTATTATTATTATTATTATTATTATGAAATTAAAATAATATTTTAAAGAAATAAATTTTTATTCTCTTTAAATTTCACTGACAAATCTTTCTTATATTTTATAATATGTAAATATTACAAGATAAATTTACACAAATTCATAAAATAAAAATTTAAAAAAAAATATCTTTATCGTATCTTAAAATATAATTGTAACGTGAGGTTATGGGCGGTTTAAATGAAAAAAGGAAACAAAAAGGCAGGGGTAACGGGAGGTTATGGGCGGTTTAAATGAAGAAAAAGGATACAAAAGGGTGGGAGGCTGAACAAGAAAATGTCGAATGTCAAAAATATTTGACGTATAACATGTGTTTGTTTTCAATTTATAGGTCAAAGCCCAGTATAATTTGACGTATCGTTTGTATTTTTAAACCGGAGAATTTGAGAAAGACGTTCCGAGAATTCTATTCAGACATGGCTTCTTCATCATCATCAAGAAGAAAAGAGAAGGTTGCCCGAGTTACAAGAAACGCAAACCCATCTGGGTGGATAAGTGATGAAGAGATCCGAGTAAAGTTTTTATACTGGAGACATTTAAAAACTGTAGTTCCTCACAGGTATCTCGACCTGCAATTGTTCAAGAAAGAAGGTTTCGTTTTTCAAGAATGGATTGCATATCAAGGGCTTACTGATTTTTTCCAGATGAAAGGAAATTGCTATCCAGATTTGGTAGAGGTTTTCTACACAAACCTGAGGGTTGTAAATGGGGTCATTCACTTGAGGGTCAAAGGGCTTAACATTACTATTGACGATAATATTTGGTCAAATTTTGCTGGTCTGAAAGCTGAGGGTTTGGCTTCTCATATCTGTGATTCTGAGTCAAACATATGGCTAACAAAGAGAGCTATATATGAAAACTTCTTAAGATATCCAGGAAGGTACAGGGTGGATAAGCAGTACCTACATGATGGCTTAAACAAGGAGGAGAAAATTATTGCTTATGTCCTGCCTGGAAGATTGAACGAGGACAGAATGTCAACAAAAGATGTATTTCTGTTGAATGCTATCAAGACTAGAATCCCAACCAACTGGGTTGCGGTTCTCAAAGACCACATGATCACTGCAAGAGATGATTATGCACACAAATTGCCATATGGAGTATTTATCAGCAAGGTGTTGGAACTCCAAGGAGTAGATGTATCTGAAGAAGAAAGAATTGTGTGCAAAAGATCACAAGAAATTGGTGTACCAAGTTTGTCATCTATAAGGATGAAAAGGACTGAGAATGGATGGTTCTTTACTGATGAGCAATCTGTCGAAAGTCCACCTACTCGCAGTGAAGATCATACTAAAGATTCTGACGATGAAGATTCAATGGAATCTTCTTGATAATAATGGGGACTACTTTTCTATGTTTTTTTTAATTTTGTAATCATGGCTATGAAGCCCCCGCTGGTTTTTCCATTTCCTTCGGTTTTATTTAGAAATGCAATGAAGATTTATTTTAGGAAAAAATTATCAAAAACTGATCACTGGTTAAAAGTGCAAATTTCAGTACAATGCTAACTTGAATCAATTAAGGAATAAGTAAAAAGAAAAAATATCATGTCTGATTTTAAAGAAAAAAAGAATATAAAGTTTGCCACCCTCTTGTATTGGTGGAAGAAGATCAAACGTCGAAGACCTATCAAATACGACGTCGAAGACCTTTGCAATTGAAAAGCGTGCCATAGAACGTCGAAGGCTCTGGGGCTTTGACGTTTTTTTTTTCTCAAAATTATTTCATCATTATACATATTGTGAAGCATATTTCTTTTTCCTCGGCACTTCCCTTTCAGTACGATAACTTATTTACGGTGTAGACTATAAAAAGAATTTTGTTATTGATTAAGTCCTGAATGCGGCACTTTATTTAGGGTGTAGACTATGTTTAAGAACTTTAATTTCACATATCTTTTAACAATTAAATAAAATTTATTTTTGCATCGAGTGTACTCAAAGTTCGACGTCAACGGTGAAAAAGATTCAAAATTTAAATTTTCCGTAAGTTGTCTCCTCTCTTAGAAATCAGTAGGTTTGAAATCTAACGGAGGAGTACCACTTATTGACAATTTAAAAAAGGAATCATATATTGTTAAATGATGAAGTTGAACAACTCTTGTTTTTAGAGCTTAAAATTGTTTCAACATTAAACATATTGTGAACCACATTTCTTTTTCGTAAGCACTTTCCTTTCAGTAAGATATCTTAACCATTTTTGTAACATATTGATTCACTTACATAGTGTAATTATGCTTAGTAACCGCCAACGTGTATGAACTTCGAATCCCAGCCGAAAACGACGTTCAAACATCATTCAGAGAAAAAGTAATAATTGTAATTTAATTCAGAGATTTTTATTTTGACATAGCACAAAAAAACATTTAATATTATGCATTTAATAAATTTTATTATTTCTATAATAATTATTAAATTAATAATAAAATTAATAAAACTAAAATTAATAATAAAATAATAACAATAATATAAAATGTTATTTAATATNTTATAAAATATTAAATCATATTAAAATAATAAAATAAATTAGTTATTTATTAATTTTAATTTAAAAAAAATTTAAAGAAATGTTAAACGGTTTTTCAAGTTTAACATATTTTTTTAAAAAAATTATTTAAATTTTAATTAATAATTAACTTATTTTAATATTTTAATATAATATTCATACATGTTTGTTAAAGATTCTACATTGTGAAAGACGTTTCAAGATTTCTATTTAGACATGGCTTTTTCATCATAATCATCAAGAAGAAAAGAAAAGGTTGTCCGGGTTACAAGAAACACAAACCATCTGGATCGATAAGTGATGAAGACACCCGAGGAATGTTTTTATACGGGAGACGATTATGATATTGATCAAAAACTTATTATGATATTGATCAAAAAAGAAAAGATTTCATGTCTAATTTTATACCTAAGAAAGAGCGCCACATTTTGATATTGGCGGAAGAAAAAAACGTCAAAGCCCTACCGAATACAGCATTCTATTCAACACACCATTAATGCTCCTAATATACTTCAATTCCCTTCACGTCCCAGCCCCGCAGCCTCCGACGTTTTATGGCAGGAGTGATAAGAAAAGAGATCGATAAGTATGGTACTTTCTGATATTGGCGGCTAATTAAGAGAAAACATCAAATTCCCAGACAATACGACGTTGAATTTAATGCGTCTGTTTTTTACTGGAAATGTCGATTTATTTTCGTCTCTGGCGTGATTTTTAAATATAACATCAAGTGTGTCTTGTATTCGACGTGGAATATGAATGTAAAAACATAACACGGTCTCGCTGTTTGTTCGCGCTACCATTTCTACTTGAAATTTCTTTTTCGTGGACGACTGCGATATAGAAAGAAGCTTAAGTTCAATCTTTTCTATTTTTGTAAATTCATTTGGTTCCCATTTCTAACGTTTACCGAGTGTTTTTCGTTTATCTTTAGGCTGTGTTTCATACGTGGTCAACGAACTTCATCATACTCTCCAACGACACCATTTCAAGTATGTTTTTTTATCTTTAATATCTCATACGTATGATGTAAGTGCTCGTGTTTGTGTTGTGTTTTTCGATTCTGGACGTATGGTATATGTATAATAGTTTATTTTTTCCTTCAACGTATGATATCTATGTTCATTCGTTGTTAGCGAACTTCATCATCTTCTCTAGTGTCACCATTTCGTTGTCTGTTCTAACTATAATTTACTAACTTTGTAAATAGGTATGACGAGCTCTTGATCAGGTCAGACGGGAGGAGGTGGTAGATCTGTGAGTCGGATTCCTGCTATCACATCTCATCGGGTTAAAGATAAAGCATTGCCGGTGGAGTTTGATCCTAAAACATTTGTGCCTATAGGGGAACATGCAACAAAGTTTAATAGTTACTTGGGCACGCTGGCAAGATTTCATGTCCCTTTTCTCGCTACCCGTTGGGGTGAGGTGTCAGAGGTTGAGAAAATTCTATTATGGCAGTATATTTTGGTATCTTTAAGCTGTTTTACTTCCATCATTTACTTATTTTCGTTGAACATGCTTTAACATTAATTTTCTTTATAAAAAGGAAAATTGGGTTATTCCTGATGGTGAGAGGATAAGGAAGAAGATTTTATCCCAAATTGCAACCCGGTGGAGGGACTTCAAGACGACAATGACACGTAAATTCGTCTTTGGCTCTAAACAAAACGAAACTCCTTGTACAAGGTATAAAATATCTGATGAGGCGTGGGTGCAGTTTAAATAATCTAGACTTACTCATGAATGGCAGGTATGTTTTATAATATTTTTCTCTAGTCACACAAGACAGGATGTTAATTTCTGATTTATGCTTAATAATTTTCATTTTTTCATATGCAAAAAGGATAGTCATCCAGGACATGCAGAGGCTTAATGATACACCACACGTACTTTCTCGTGGTGGTTATGTGTTATTGGAGAAAAAGATGAGAAAATGTCGAGTTGAGGAGTTAGGTCTTGAGTCACCTGATCTAGCACCTCCACTGGCTAGGCATGAATTGTGAAAGGCTGCACGGACAAAGTCCAATGGCCAGTTTACATCCTAGTCTACTGAGGAGATATCCCATAGAATTGCAAGTGGAAACTTTTAACTAATTACCATAGTTCATAAAAAAATTATGTAACTTTGTCTATTATGATATGCAGGATGAGTTGGTTGAGCAAGAGACTCAAGGCACATTTGTGCCAGAAGTTAGGAAGGACATCCTGGTAGAAGCCTAAGGCCTTGATCGTTCCATATTTTGGCCCACCAGCGGTATTGTATTCTTATTTTTATTATCTTAAATCTTCAAGTTATAATTAAATGATTCCTAACTTCTGTAAATGTGACTTGTAGGTCTACCGACCAGAGAAACAAGCAATGGATCAACTTGAGGCTTGTGTGCAAGCAGAACCCGATGATCCTCCATCCATATTGATGTCAAGATTTCCTCAGTTGAAAAAACAATCGGTAGCGGTGCAGTGGGAGTTAAGAACGTTTGGCGTCTAGTTCGATATTTCATTGTATATTGAATTCCAGGATGCATATGAGCTGATTGGTGGAGATAGAATGTTGAACATTTCATGCATACAATTGTGGTGCATGTAAGTTTGTTATTTGTTATTTTCTAATTTGTATATTATTAGTACTATGAGAGTTAATAAATATACTTAACTTTATTCTTATAGGTACATGGACACCGTCGCAGTGGAATCAGGTTGAGGGTCAATTTATGGCTTTCTTGAACCTCAGACCATCCAACCATCTGGAAACACATTAGATTCCAAAAAGAAATATATGCAAACATGGATGATCGAGTCTAAGAGAGAGATATATATGGCGTCATACATTGATTCGTATGTTTTCCCAAGATAGTCAACTTTTATCAAATTTTAATCAATAAACTCACTGGTTGTTGGTACATGATAGGGGCCATTGGCAACTCATGGTGATCATTCCAAAAAAAGCACAAGTTGTATGGTTTTGTTCCCTTCATAGGAAGATGAAACCGGAGTTGAAGTCGTTGATACAAACGTGAGTATTACATTCATTATTATCAATTCATTATCATATTAATATATTAACTTTTGTTTCTAATTTTTCTAATTTGTTTAGCGTTCTTACTAGGACCAGAGGACAACAAAATGATATTATATATCCTAAGGTTGGAATTCATTGATCTTTAACCTTTAATTGTCGTAGTCAATTTTAAACCATTACATTTGACTAAGTTCTTTCACATGTTTAGTGTAATAAGCAGAACGACTCCTGGGCATGTGCCTACTACATCATGTCATGGATGAAGGCAATCATCCGAGCAGAAATCAGAGGAGATTGGACTGAGGTAGAAATTTACATTTGAAAATCTTACAAATATCAATAAACTTTTGACATTAAAATGAATATAATTGTAAAGTTTCCTTCCTTTATTTTGCAGCAATTCAACAATACCTCTCCATTGTCCAATGAAGTAATAAATAAATATTACGTCGAAAAAGCTATTTTACGTCAGTTCTCCCAACCATATGACGAAAAAGATTTCTTTATAAATAAATATTTATCAAATAGTGACGTCAAATTTGCACTTCGACGTGAATGTTACGTCGTAAATCTTCTACGCCGCTGTCAACATTACGTCAGTTCCCCCGACCATATGACGAAAAAGTTTTCTTTATAAATAAATATTTATTGAAATATTGGACGTCAAACTCTATTCTGTATGACGTATATTAACGTCGATCTATATAATAGATGTTAACTTTATGTCAATTACCTTTACATTCGACGTAAACGAGTTCAATTAACATCACCCGTTATTATTCGACATAACTTTACGTCACTAGCTATAACGTTGCTAGCATATGCGTCGTTAAAGGCAAAAAATAAATGACGTAATAGGCTGTTTTTGTACTGGTGGCAATCAAATATAATGGAGGAAAAACTCTAACAATTGATAAAAGAAAGCATATGAATAAAACAAGAATTTCAATATATGAGAGTTTCAATAGAATTACATCATTTCCCCAACAACAATGGAGGTTTAGTTCACCATAATCATGGTGAAACTAGATGAAAATAATGGAATGAATGAAAAGATAACCCTAGATTTGATAAGTTGGAGCTTCCCCATCAAAAATCCGCCTCCAAGGAGTGAAGAAGGTGTTTCTGCGTCCTTTCTGCCAAAAGATAGACCATCTAGGTCATCCAAAACTATTTATAATCTCTTAAATCGAAGCAGAAACTGGCCCATGTAATTTGCTTTTTCTTGGGCCTCCTCTAGAAAAGCACATTAACCAAAGATATGGTCACCACCACAATGCTCACAAAGTTCTTGTTGTACCTATGAAATATTCTTCAACTCTTTAGGTAATTGAGCAAGAGTCTTTGTCAGGTTCTCCAATTTTTTAGTTATCAGCTTATTCTATGCAAGCAAAACATCTTCAGCAGGCAATTGAAGAACTCCCCTTTTTTGAACTAGCATTCCCCTTTCACTATGAGTTTCATTCTCATTAGCTGCCATGCTTTCTATCAACTCATAGGCTTCCTCAACAATCTTGTGTTTGATATTACCTCAAGCTGAGGCATTTAGCATAAGCTTTGACTGGGTGCCAAGACCTCCAAGGAATGTGAGGACAATTGTTGTATCATCAAAACCATGCACAGGCGTCTTTCTCAACAAGCTTTTAAATCTATCCCACGCCTGGCCTAGGGTTTCCTCCATGCCTTGCCTGAAAGAAGAAATTTCCATTTTACCTTTGTTGATCTTAAACTGTGGAAAATATTTGTTCAGGAATTTGGACACCACAGCCTCCCAGGTTGTAAAGCTATCCTCCGGGAAGGAATTCAACCACAGTTTAGCATTGCCTCCCAATGAGAAAGGAAACAAGCTAAGTTTGATTGCTTCATCCGGCACTCCATTGATCTTCACCGTGTTGCATATCTCATTGAATGTGGTGAGATGATCATATGGACTTTCATGTGACAACCCATTAAACTAGTTGCTTTGCACCAAGTGTATCAACGCTAGTTTAACCTCCATGTTCAGTGCATTGAACCTCGACCTTGCAATGTTGTTAAAGTGTTGAGGGCCAACCACATTGGTAGCATCTGCCAGAGTACGTCTCCTAGGAGCTTCCTCCTAAGCCATTTCTTTCGTGCTCTGGTTGGATGCTTCTGGTGAGGGTTGTAACAGTCTCTAAGGAGAGGGGAACAATTCTCTAGATGAACTTCTAACCTTCTTCCCTCTCCTTCGACTTTCACGTATGCCTTCAAGAAGAGGTAGTTGATTTTTCTTGCTCCTAGTATGAATTGTATCTTGCATACATAAGAAACAAAACCCTAAAAAGCACTTTTATATAAAATAAGACAAAAAGAAAACAAAAACACAAATCAAGTCAAATTCAATCAATAATCACACTACCAGAATAGTTAAACCACGAGTCCCCGGCAACGGCGCCAAAAACTTGTTAAGGGTTCGACAAGTGTACCGAATCCTATCAAGTAATAATAAGCAGTAAGTCTGAGTATCGTTTCCCTAGAGACTCTTAGGCCTAAACTTTCGTGTGATGTTTTGATTTTAATAAGACTTGAATAAAGAAAACTAGGGTTTTATAATGCAAAAAACGAAATTGAAATAAGCATGCAAGGTTTGATCAATTGACAATTGTACGATATGGATGAATGGTGTTGTTGGGGTTTATGATTTCATTCTAATCCACTCTCATATATTTATAAATTCTACTTTATTCTACTTATTTATCAATGTTAATGCCACTATCTAAATTACCCTAATCCCAATGTCTTAGTGAAAAGAGACTACTCCTAATTACTAGTTTACTATGTCTAGTCTCCCTAGCAATTGATCATGCATTACATTAATTCGCACAGAAGCTTAAGGCAACTGAACCTCCTATCCCTATGTCTAGGTAATATTGCAACCAAGAGAATTCCCTCATGTCCAGACCTAACTATACGTGTCCATATAGATAGAATCAAAGATTATGCTAATGAATAATGTATTAAACAAAGCAATCAAATATAATGGAGGAAAAACTCTAACAATTGATAAAAGAAAGCATATGAATAAAGCAAGATTTTCAATATATGAGAGTTTCAATAGAATTACATCATTTCCCCAAAAACAATGGAGGTTTAGTTCACCATAATCATGGTGAAACTAGATGAAAATAATGGAAGGAATGAAAACATAACCCTAGATTTTATAAGTTGGAGCTTCCCCATCCAAAATCTGCCTCTAAGGAGTGAAGAAGGTGTTTCTGCATCCTTTTTGCCAAAAGATAGACCATCTAGGTCGTCCAAAACTATTTATAATCTCTTAAGTCGAAGCAGAAATTGGCCTAGGCCCAATAGTCCACCGCCCAGTGGTAGGTGCGTGACTTAGGTTCACCCCTTAGCATTGGCGCTTAAGCGTATGGCAGAGACTTCTCTAAAGAGTACACCGCCAGCGGTGGTTTGGTCGCCCAGCGATAGGGTCGACACTCCAATTCACCCCCAACGGTGGCGCTTGAGCGTCTGGTAGAGAATCCCCCTACATGGCTGGCGCTCAACGATGAGATAACGCTGAGCGGTGGCTGCGATTCCTCTTTTCTTAACTTTTCCACCTTCTCTTAAGCTCAACTATTATCTTCTTCAACCTCCTTCATTCAATTCCAGATATAACCTGCCAAATCATGGGAAAACCAAGCATAGAACCAAGATAACCAACTTTGACTCTCTTATTCTCTAACTTAAGCAAATTGCATGATTTCAAGCTAATTTTAAGTCATAAAGGGTGTGTTTAATGTCAAATTTAAGTATGAAAATAACGGTTTTTGAACAGTTATCACTGTCATGGATAATCACATGATAAAGAAATAATCTTCCCCTAAAGTGTAGGCATGTGCAATATCTAGACTATCATGCAATGCTCCCACTATGATTATGCATGATTTATAATCAAAACCCAAATGCATAATGCAAATATCACAGATTTCAGAGCATATAAAAGTATGTATCAGAACTGTATCAAGCATAGAAATTATCCAAACATATCAATGATGCATAAATACAATCAATCAACAATCTCACAATATGATCTCACTGATATATCAATCAATTATAAAGCAGAGATATATTGAAAGAAAAACAATACAGAATTAGATCAAGCAACAAAATAACAAAATTCCAAATCATGGAATTTATAACCTTTGTTAACCAACAGTCGACTGATCCATATTCTCAGTCGATTTGTATTACTCTCCATGTAAATTAGAACTTCAATGGTTCATCCGGAAGCAGTGTTTCCTGTAAAACCTTTCAAGATCTTTTTTAGGTCAAGCATTTTAGAATCATTTAAATGCAAGAAAGTAATACAGATATGAATTGAATATGCAAAAGAATTAATGTAACAGTAAACAACAACATATTCAACTTTATCAATCACACAATCGATTTAAATCATTTTATACTACTGTCATTTAGAATTCCCAATTCATTTCGAATAGTAAAAAATCTTTCCTTGTTCAATGGTTTTGTAAAATATCAAGCCATTGATGTAAGGTATCTACATATTCGACCTTTATTTCACCCTTGAGGATGTGGTCGCTTATGAAGTGATGTCTTATTTCAATATGCTTGGTTTCTGAATGAAGAACAGGATTTTTAGTCAGATTAATAGCTCTTGTGTTGTCACATTTTAAAGGAATATGATCTAATGCAATACCATAATCTTCTAATTGACTCTTAAACCAAAGAGATTGTGCAGAACAACTTCCAACTACTATGTACTCAGCTTCTGTGGTAGGTAATGCCACACAAGCTTGTTTCTTGGAATTCCAAGAGACAAACGAAGATCCAAGTAGATGACAAGTGCCACTACTGATCTTTCTTTCTAGCTTAGAGCCTCCAAAGTCAGAATCATTATATCCTTCTAGAAGAACATTTGTTCCATTTGGATACCATAGTCCAAGACTTTTGGTTCCTTTAAGGTATTTAAAAATTATTTTAAAAGTAGTTAAGTGTGATTCTTTAGAAGAAGACTGAAATCTAGCACAAAGACGCACATGGTGCATTATGTCAGGTTTACTAGTAGTTAGATATAGTAAATATTCGATCATACCTCTATACATCTTTTGATCAACATCCTTACTAGCTTCATCAAGATCCAAGTAGCAATTTGTTGCTATAGGGGTTGCAGCCTCCTTGTAATCCAACATTTTGAATTTCTTCAAAAGATCAGTGCAATACTTGGATTGGTTAATGAAAATTCCATTTTTGGCTTGCCTGACTTGAAGACCAAGAAAATAAGTCATCTCTCCCATCATAGACATTTCGAACTCATCCTGCATAGTCTTAGAAAATTCTTTGCATAAAGCATGATTAGTTGATCCAAAGATAATATCATCAACAAAAATTTGAACGTATAGTTTTTCTTTGTTTAAGTTCTTGATAAACAAGGTTGAGTCTACTTTACCCCTGGTGATGGAAAATCCCTTAGTCATGGTCAAGCACTTTCAAAAGAGTGAAAGTCATCCTTGAAGATAGTGTCAACTCTACCTTGTGGACCACCATTATAACCATCATGAAGCATGGATTGAAGAGTAGTGTAGGAATTTAGGCCATTGTATTAGGCCATGTAGTGTAGGTTTGTTTAAGGCTTGTATTAAGGCCTAAGTAGCATAGGATTTTCCTTGAAGTTAGACATCCAAACCAAGTGGAAAGTGTGTGCCATGCGTCATGCTTCCATTGGAGAAGATTTACCTTTTAAAAGGTAGCCACATGGTACCTTCAGAGTGGAGAGCTTTGCTTTGACAAAACCATGAATTTTTAGAAGACAATCAAGCAATTAAATGGTAATAAAGAAAGGTTAGCACAAAAAAAGGAGTTGTTTATGTGTATTTCATTTTAAGTTGTAATTTTCTTCTTTCTTCTTTTTGAACTTGTATTTTTGCCTTGTTAGGGGTTTGTCCTAACAAGAACATTGGACATTTATTATTTAAGCGAAATTTGTAGTTGGTAAGTGTGAGGGAACCAAAGTTCCTTCTAACTTCACCATTAGGCCGCATAGATTAGCTTTAATCGCTTTCTTTAATTGTGATAGTCTAATGTGTGTCAACTTTTATTTCAAGTTTAAATCCCTTTGAGAAGTTTGGTACAAGAGAACTTAAGGTAAGCTTTGGCTAGGAAAGACTTTGTTTTTAAGCAATCCATAGTGATTCACCTCTCTTTCTTGGAATGAACTTAAGCTTCTCTGGTCTCCTTAAGTCTCTTAAGGAATTTTATTTGAAATACTAAGTCTGTTTGCACAAGCCATTTTGAAAATCTTAAAAATGTCTAGGATTATTTGTGAAAATTATTTTTCAAAATTCTTTTAAAAGAAATGAGTTTCTATAGTAGCTTGCATTTAAGTCATGGTGAGGATGAGCTGCATTATAAAGTTAAGAGTGACCTTCCATTCTTTGGTGAGAATACTGGTGCATTATCATACCTAGCATGGGAGAAAAGAATAGAAGAACTTCATCCATTCCTAGTTAGGCATGGTAAATATCATATACTTAGTTTATGCATCTCTAGGCTTGTAGGACATGCAAGTGAATGGTGGAATCAAAGACAATCTAAGGTTGAGAAAGGTAGAAAATCTAGAATTAAAGATTGGTGTGACTTAAGAGCATGCATGAGAAGAAAATTTGTTGCTTCTTCCCTTATAATAAACAAAGAACAAATATGTGAGATGAGAGAGCTAGAAAAGAAAGAAATAATTGAAAGAAAACAATATCTTGCTACCTTAGAAGAAGAGCTTAGAATCCTTAATGAAAAACAAGAAAAAGTCCAAAAGGATTTAAGGAAGATTAAGCAAAGAAGAGAGGAAGACAAAAAAAGGAAGAAAGAACAAAGAGAGAATGACGAGCATGAGAAAAGATAGAAAGAACAAAGAGAGAAAGAGGGGCAAGTAAGAAGAAAGAGAAAGGAGGAGGAAAGAAGAAGAGAGCATGAAGAGAAAAAGATAAAAGAAAGGAATAAGAAAGAAAAGAGAGAAAAAGAAGAGATTAAGATAAGAGAAGAAGAGGAAGAGTTACTAAAGCCCCTTACCACTCCCACCATTAAGGTTGAGATTAAGATGATGAAGGGAGTTTTTCAGTCCTTGAACTTTTCTCAATACATACAACCATCTTTCATAACTCCAACTTTTACTTTTGAAAAATTTTCAATTTCTTTTTCACCTCTCACTATTTTTAACTACTCAAATTTTTTCAAATCAAACTTTGAGTTGATGTTACCTTCTAGAATAAAATTAACTCAAAGTAAACACAAACAATTTTGTGCAGTAGACCTTCAAAGTTTTCAAGTAAATTCTTTTAAAATTAGCATAAGGTCTTCTTTAAATCTTTCATCTAGGTACATGTTGTTTATGGCTCATAAGATTATTGGTTTTGTGTTTGATAATACTGGCATATGGATCTTTGATCCTGGTGGAAAGCTACACAAGTTAACCAATAATAAGAAAAAGGTTTTTGTCTTAAAAGAACAAGAAGATTTGATGACAAATCCTTTTCAAAAGGGAGGGTATGATGGCATATCCCTAAAAATTAACTCTTGTATTGGAATGGATAGTCTTTCAAACATATACATCCTACACAAGACAAAGCTTCAAAGATGCTCCTACTCTCCAAGACCTTAATCATTCATTTGATTTAAGGTGTACCATTGTTGGGAGCTATATTCTTCATTTACACACTATTATAACATTTGTTCTAACTTGTGTTATAAAATGGGTATTTGACCTTGGTGGAGAAACACACAAAACTCCAAAGAAGATAAGGCAGTTTGCCTTGTTCCATGTTGAAGATTTGAGGGCAAATCTGTTTCAAGAGGGAGGGAATGATGGAAAATCCCTTAGCCATGGTTAAGCACTTTCAAAAGAGTGAAAGTCATCCTTGAAGATAGTGTCAACTCTACCTTGTGAACCACCATTAGAGCCATCATGAAGCATGGATTGAAGAGTAGTGTAGGAATTTAGGCCATTGTATTAGGCCAAGTAGTGTAGGTTTGTTTAAGACTTGTATTAAGGCCTAAGTAGCATAGGATTTTCCTTGAAGTTAGACATCCAAACCAAGTGGAAAGTGTGTGCCATGTGTCATNCTTCCATTGGAGAGGATTTACNTTTTAAAAGGTAACCACATGGCACCTTAGGAGTGGAGAGCTTTTGCTTTTAGTAGTGGCCACTGCTGGAAATCAGGTTGGCTTCGTTTCAACACCAAGAGGGGGGTGAATTGGTGAGTTTTCAAAATCAGAGTCTTTTTGAAATGTTTTTCACAAAGTGTAAACCTTTACAAAATTTCTTCAATCGCAAGGAATGAAAAATGCTAAGTGCAGCGGAATTACAAAGTAGATTAGGTAAACAGGTAAGTCGACTGAATGTAAAAGTGTAAGGATAGAGAAATGAAACGCAGGTTTTTATACTGGTTCAGCCTAAATGCCTACATCTAGTGTCCTTCCACAATCCGGAAGGAAATGCACTATAATGGTCAAGGTTTTTACAACAAGGCTTTTATAGAGACCCCCACGTCAAAAATATAAAGCACCTCTCTAACCCTCTAACCAAAATATAGGTAGTACACACAACAAAGATCTGCAACAAAGATATCCCCTCTTCTGCAATCTTTAACCCACTTTGAACAATCCTCAAAGTGTACAGACTCCACAAGTCAACCTCCTGTAATCACAACAGGAACAACCAATCTCTAGTAGATTGAAGGCAGTCTTGATCAATGTCAATACACCAGCTGTGCAGAATTCAGATCAACCAATAAGCGCAATACAGTCTCCTTCAAGGAACCTCTTCAAAGATAGATCACCACGGTCTTCTTGATGAGTTCTTAGAGCAAATTCTCAGCGATCACAATCTGTAAATAACAAATGAAGGTGTTAGAATAACCAAAGTCTCTGTGATCAACTGAGGCACATCTATTTATAGTTTTCTATAAATTAGATGCTCCTGTAGTCGACTAGGCTACAAATAAAGTCGACTGTCATCAGACAATTATAATAGTTAAGTAAAACAGTAGCAGTCAACAACAACCAAATAGATTTTGCATTTAATACAGTTGACTAGCATCAATGCTTTAACTAACTTTTGAAATATAGTCGTTATTGTACACAAGCATAATAGAATTTCAAATCAATCAACTACCTAAGTCGGATCCATTGCGCATGTAGTCGCCTTAGGCACTTCAGCACAATTTGAAAATCTTTTCAATGCAAAATCACTAACAGCACTGCTTTTGAAAATTTGTGCATAGTCATGAGTTTTAATCGACTTACTTCATAATGAAGTCGACTTAAAACTTGTAGTTATACCACAAAATATAAGTTCATAAAAGTGCATGTGGTTTTCTCTTCAAAAACATATGTAATGCATTCAAACATGATGTATCAGATATAAGCTCAATGAATATGCATTCATATATCAAATGAAGAGTCGCAGCCACTACTCAACGTTATCCCAACACTGAGCACCAGCCACGTAGAAGGATTCTCTGTCAGACGCCCAAGCGCTAGCGTTGAGGGGTTGATTTGAGTGTAGACCTCACGGTTGGGCGGTGAAACCACCGCTGGGAGGTGGACTCTTCATAGAACTCTCTGGCCAACGCTCAAGCATCAACGCTGAAGGTTGATCCTAAGTAATGCACCCACCGTTGAGCGGTGAGTCACCTCTGGGCGGTTTAATGAATTATAAATAGATTTGGATGATCTAAATGGTCTATCTTTTGGTAGAAAGTATACAGAAACACACTTTTCACCCCTTGGAGGAAAATTTTAAATTCGGGAGCTCCAATCTATCAAATCTAGGTTTATCTTTTCATTCTTTTCATTATTTTCATCTAGTTTCACCATGTCTATTGTGAGCTAAACCTCCATTGTTGTTGGGGAATTGATGTAATTCTTTGAAACTCTCATATATCAAATTATTACTTTATTCATATGCTTTCTTTTATCAATTGTTAGAGTTTTTCTTCCATTATATTTTCATGCCTTATTTAAGACATTATTCAATAGCATAATCTTTGATTCTATCTATATGGACACATGTCGGTAGGTCTAGAGATGAGGGAATTCTCTTAGGAGCAATATTACCTAGACATAGGGATAGGAGGACCAATTGCCTTAAGCTTCTGTGCGAATTATGTAATGCATGATCAATTGCTAGGGAAACTAGACATAGTAAACTAGTAATTAGGAGTAGGCTCTCTTCACTAAGACATTGGGATTAGGGTAATTTAGAAAGGGGCATTAACATTGATAAAGAAAGTAGAATAAGGTAGAATTCTTAAATATATGAGAGTGGATTAGGATGAAATCATAAACCCCAACAACATAATTCATTCATACATCATCCAACTGCATTATCTTTTTGGTCAATTGATCAAAACCTTTGCATGCATATTTAATTTTGTTTTTTTTTTGCATATAAAACCCTAATTTTCGTTTTCTCAAGTCTTAAAAGATCAAGATATCACATGAACGTTTAGGCCTAAGAATCTCTAGGGAAACGATACTCGGACATACCGTTTATTATTACTTGATACGATTCGGTACAGTTGCCGAACCCTTAACAAGTTTTTGGCGCCGTTGTCGGGGACTCGTGGTTTAACTATTCTAGTAGTGTGATTATTGATTAACTTTGACTTGATATTTTATGTTTATTTTTTATTTTTTTTCTAATAAATGTTTTCTAGGGTTTTGTGCCTAATGTTTGCAGGATGCAACTTGGACAAGAATTTGATTATATGGGCACTCAATTCTACCAAGATGATTTCAACCACTGGTGGGAACCTCACTCATGCTTGGATCAAAGTCAATTTGGGCAAGTTGCCAAGCAAACCATTCCACCCAAGCTAGAAGAACTTTTTCAGCGAGCCATGTATACGAGTTTATCTTATATCAAAAGCATGGAGGAGTTACGACAACATCAATGGCAACAACAACCCTCTTTACCAATAGAAACGTTGGAGGACACTCAACAACAATGGCAGCAACAACTCTCTTCATCAGAAAGCTTTGAAGAGACATTTCAACGAGTTATGCAAAGTTCCATCTCCTATATAGAACACAGTGAAGCAAGACGTAAAAGGATGGAGATAGATTTTGGTCACATAAGTAAGTCTCTGGATGACTCTAGGGCTAATACTGAAGTTAACCTTAGGGAGGAATGTCAAGCCACTATCACTGAAAGTGATAAGGTTGTTGATGAGGAAAAGATAGAGAGAGATGAGGAAAAGATAGAGGAGAAAGAAATAGAAAGGTTGAGTGAAGAAGATAGAGATGAAGAGAAAGAAAAAGAAGTGGTTGAGAGAAAAGAAGAAAAGAAAATGTGTGTGAAAATAAAGAAGAAACTAAGAGAAAAGAAAAAGGGAAAATTGAGAGAGAAGAAAAGTAAGAAAAAGAGGATGGGAGGAAAAAAGAAAACATCATATGAAAAAATCCTGCCTCATCCAAAGAAGTATCATAGGAAGGAAAAGAAATTGAAGAGCTTTATGAAAATCTTCAAGAAATTGGAGATTAAAGTTCCTTTGATCTAGACATGGAAATAGGTGTTTGGTGATGGGTGTCGCCGCCCAATCAAATTTGATTGCAATTTAGAAATGCAGTATAATGCTAGGAAGTGACTCCTAGGTCGTCTCTCAAGGACCAACTGCGGTTCAGAATCAGGTCTAACACAGTGTGGGGGGGGGGTTGAAAGGATTGTGAATGCAGAAGAATAAATTAAAACACTGAATCATTAAAATGAAAGAAAATATTAGACGCCTAACACTGTAACACAAATATCTAGCACAATTAAAATTGTTAATATGCATCACTAAATTAGAAACAACATAAAGCCCAACTCAACAAACTTTATAAAATTAAATTAAAGCAAAAGAAATAAACAACAC
>NW_014542731.1:696185-699446 GCF_000741045.1 Vigna radiata var. radiata
CCGTGAGACTCTCCATTCACGCTAATACCACTTGCTCCAAAGAAATAAAATGTGCTTCCAAAAAGTCTCCATCACCAAGGACAAATGCCTACCTACTCCTACCTACTCACCTTGCTAAAGAATGACTAGTTCTCCCTCTTCAAGCCAAAAACGTGTCTCCCATTTTAACCAACGTTGCAGCCCCTTCATCATACCAATTGAACAAATGAATCTCCAAGCAAGGACTCTCTCCATTGATACCACTGTGGGCCCATGCTCTACCTAATCACCTACTACTATCTAATCAAGCTAGCTTCTTCTATTACAAAGGAATAATGCAAAAGAAAAGCAAAGAAACACTGCCAATATTATTTCTCTGGCTGCCACCGTCCCATTAGCACACACTCCACCTAATATACTCTTCATCTCATGAAATTAGAAAGACAACTCCAACAATTAGTCACCGTACTACACTGCTCAATCAACAATGAAACACTATTCCATTTCCTTCCAAAGCAAAGTGATTAAATGTGTGCATTCTTCTCTGAACGTAACAACTACTCAAGTAAACGCAAAGGAAAAAAAATTAAAATATAACTCACCTATCAGCAGCGTGAACCAGGGGGAAAATTCTCTCTTTCAATTAATTCAAGCAACACAAAATTTCTTCACTTGCATCAAATCAAAATGCAAAAGTAGTTGCTACAATATTTTTTTTCAACAAGAAATTAAAAGGCAATGATCCAGTGCTAAGAAAAAACAAACGTTGCAGCCAATTTAATGTTGTCAGCCGAGAAAATGATTCAAGCAGATTCAAGCAGCCAAATTAACGTATAAACCCAAGTCAAAGTAAAAGGAGTAGCTATTGGAAGCCTTCCATTCAACCAAAATCATCAAATGAGAACATGGTTCCAAGAGAGAAAACGTTACAGCCCTCCAAAAAATAAAATCTGCTGCCGAGAGAGTATATGCCTTCCAAGTGACGACTCCTCCCTTTTTTTTTTAGGATCAAGTGTCTCAAAAATTAGGGTGGGGTCCACCCAACCCTAGGGTGCCAAGTGACTATTTTTTATTATTGGGCTCAACAACAAATACCAAAAATTGGCCCACAATGTCAAAGTTTGTCTAAAAATTCTAAACTACTAAATTAAAATACAACTAATTCTAAAACGCTTAAGGAAGAGTTTTGATTTATTTTGTCTTCATCCTAATGCTCCAAAATATATCTCCAAAATTTTCCCTGCAAATAATAATGCAAATAATTAGCTCAGAATATTCAAATTAATTAAAATTAGAATTTCCGGTCAAATTAAGCACTATTAGGAAAAACGGGAAAAAATCGGACAAGGACAATTCCTTGATTAATCTTAGCACAATAAACTAAGTAAAGTCGAGAAAATATTGATTCATCAAAATAGACCACACTTAGTCTTTTGCACTCCTGGGCAAAACCAAGACGAAAACTAGGGAACAGTTCAACGGATATCAGGGAATTGACACAGACTCAGCAGACAGAATTACAGTCCTCAAGAAATCTGGACAAGGAGAAATGGTAGACAGTATCCACACAGAATCAGAGAAAACAGATACTCAGAGAAATCATCCATGCAATTCCAAACATGGCAAAATAATCAATCAGTTCAAGAGGTGAATCAAAAGCAACAGAACCTCACAGATGCACACTATAAGTGTTTCTCTCAAGTGTCTAAGGTAAACAATGTCAACTCAATACACTCAAGAAAACAAACACAAACAGACTTGGCAAGCCTCTAATATCAACACTCGAAACATATGCATGTTCAAATCAAAAGGTCTTTTATGGATGTAATGGGGTCAAGGAAAAGGGAGGATAAATATGGATAAGAAGCTGCAAACCAAAAGAAATAGAGGAGCAATGGGGAACAAGTGTAAACACATTCAAATAGCACCCAAAACCTCTAATTCAATCCTCTTCTTGACTCCATTATTCACACAATTTTATTTTTTTTTAAATTTTTTTTCATTTTTTTTTTGTATTTTTTTTATTTTCTCATCTTGTCTCTTTTCTTTTCTCTCTTTTAGAACACAACTGCAAGAGAAAAAATACACATCATATTCACAAAAACAAGAAGAGGAACCAACTAGCCAACTCTCTGAATCTCCCAGGAGACCACACTTATTCCCAAAACANTTCCAAAGCTCCAAAATTCCCTAAGTTTAAGGTAATCATGGTTTTTCACTTAGGGCTAGTGTATAAGCTTCAAAACAAAGAAATGGGGAAAGTATAAGCTCAAAAGGGGTTATCAAGGGATGAAAACAAGGTAGGCTCATCTGGCTAGAGAGGCTCAACAACAAAACTGCCTTTATCACTTCCAAACATGCATATCAATCAAGAATCATCAAAAAGAATCAAGCCAAGGCATATGTGCAAGCAATCAAGAGACATATCACACACAAGAAAGAATATCAAGTGGCTCAAATCTCACACAGNGCATTTGTCACAATCAAATCAACCTCTCAACCATCATAATCATCTTCCAAGCAGAGAAAAGCAAGGATTTCAAACAAATCAGAGTATCAATGGAGTGAAAGACAAGTCTACAACCTAAACCAAGTCCAGAAATCAAGAGAAACATGCAAAACTGTATACAAGACACTACAAAAACTATCTAGAAAACAAAAAATTTAACACAGAAAAACAAAAACTGACAAAGAAAATAGAATTCTCCCCCAATAGACCACACTTAAACTATACAATGTCCTCAATGTGTCACAAGCATAAAATCGGTAATCATAATAGTCAACAGATCAAGGACAAGTGCAATTCAAGTGGGAAAAAAGGGAAAGAAGAAAACTCCCCTGATCATGGTGGCAGTTGCCAATTTTGGACTTTCAGGAAGATCTCTTCCACCACCGGATTCAGCAAGGAAGTCTTGAGGAAGAACTGCTTCATCCTCCAAATTTGATCGAGCAGGGAGATGTCCTCCACAGCTGGATCTAAGAAGAAGTGATTGTTGATGAGCGGGTTCAACTGGTGTCAATTAATCTTCAAATTGTCGGCACCTTTGTCTTCCACCATGGGTGTGTGTTGATCAAACTCATGTGTACCTCCTGCAACATGGTTAGTGCAATGTGGTTCCAAAGAAATAATATGCAGAGGTATAACACCCAATCCCAGTGTAAGAGGCTGAACCTCAGATATACCCTCAGAACATGAATCAATCTCAAATGTAGAAACAATATCAACAACATGCTTAGATTCATGTTCAGTGCATGGAGAACAAACATTTAGATGTGATAGCA
>NW_014542731.1:701286-721956 GCF_000741045.1 Vigna radiata var. radiata
CCGTGAGACTCTCCATTCACGCTAATACCACTTGCTCCAAAGAAATAAAATGTGCTTCCAAAAAGTCTCCATCACCAAGGACAAATGCCTACCTAATATTGCATCTTTTAATATTGTTCTAGTTGCATTTAGGGTTTAATTGTTGCATAAGTGAATAAAGTGAGTGGGAATTGCATTTAGGGCTTAATTGTTGCATTCTAGAAAACTCATTCTCCATCACTTTTGCACCATTCCACCATCAAAGTTTGGGGTTTTTTGAGAGAGCATTGTATATTGGACTCATCCATCATCAATTTACAAGCATTTTGCACACATTCAAGGTCTCTCCACCCAAGTTGGAGTCCAGATTGGAGTCACTTCACAGGGGGCAGGTTGCTACTGCCGAGATGATCATAGGTTATACGATACACCATCTGCACATAGGTGGACTATGGACGAGTTTAACAGCGTAGTGGCTTGGCCAGAGCAGATACAGGGTAGTGGATCTGGAGCAGTTGAAGCTCTAGCCATGGATGAGGATGCTTAGGAGGATGATGATGATGATGATTTTGAGGATGCTGAGGATGGAGAGGAGGACTCTGATGATAGCATGGGATGAGGAGCTTACATAGCATCTACTAATGGATGTTATCTGTAGTGGAACAAGATTTTTCTTATCGTTTTTTTTTGTTCAGTAGTATAGGATTTACTTATGTTGAGTAGTGTAGGTTAATGTACTTGGTCTAAAACTTTTTTGATATGATGGTTTGAATATTTGATGTTGCATGAGATAAGTTGGTTGATGATGCTTATTATTGAATGATGATTAAGATTGCCATATGCTGATATATAGGTGGAGTGTTCACAAACTATGCGAACATATACATGATGATATTATGATGGTGATTATGATGCTAAGCAGGATGTGTTGTTGATAATTGGAATGTTGAGAGAGCTTATATGTGAGGTTTTGAGCTTCAGAGTTTTTGATAATGTGATTGTTATTTTCTTGAAAGCATGGATGATATTGCCCAGGTTTTTATGATTGATTATGTGTCATATGATCAAGGCCATTTTTGAGATAGCCCTTTCTTAGCCAATGCATAAAATTTTCGTCCCTATTCAAAGAACACCTTGTGTTCTACCCTTTTCGAACCTAAGCCTTAAACAGGATGAAAAAACTTTGTGAAAAATCTTTATCTTGAGTTAAGTTGAGAATTATTGTGTGGTAGTGATTAAAGGTTCAAGTTTGGGGTTGTTGGGAGAATTGAATGAAAGATAGGCATTGAGTTAAGGTGTTGAGCAAAACATGAAAAGATGAAAAAGATACAAAAGATAGAATGAGAAGAAAAGTTCAATGCAAAAAGGGAAAAGTTGGGGATAAGTGACACTGGTAAAAAAAAGAGTTTGTGCTTGAACTAGGAATGTTTGAATAACTCTTTTAACTCAAGGATTTTGTGATCTAGAAAGACCAATTTTTCTTGTTAGCCCAACCACATTATAAGCCTTGAAAAAGTCCTTATGATGGCATGTGTGTGTAATGATGATTGATTGTGGTAAATGGAAGACAATGTTGTTTTATGTGAGATGTGGATAGTAGAGGGAAGGAGTGACCTCTTGAAACACCTAAATGAGTGAGTTAAACACTTTGTCTGGTGAGAATTAATTCCATGAATTCATGATTACATCTGTGCATAGTGAATTAATCATTCATGAGAATAACATCTGTCTGAGATTATGTGATTATGTGAACACTATGATGAGTTTATATGAATTGAAGCATGTATGCATCTTGATTAAATTCTATTGATGAGCTAATTTGAGTGGTGACCTGTCTTAAAATATTGGTTATGGAATGAGTTGAACCATTGTGTTGATTGGTGGAAGACTCAGTTGCATTTATTTTGCTTGAGGACAAGCAAAGTTCTAAGTTTGGGGTTGTGATAACGGTTCAAAAATCGTTATTTCATACTTAAATTTGACACTAAACACACCCTTTATGACTTGGAATTAGCTTGAAATCATGCAATTTGCTTAAGTTAGAAAATAAGAGAGTCAAAGATGTTTTTCTTGGTTTTATGCTTGGTTTTGCCTTGTTTTGGCAGGTTTTATTAGGAATTGAATGAAGGATGTTGAAGTAGAAAGAAGTTGGACACAAGAGAAGGTGGAAAAGTGAGCAAATAAAGTGTCGTAGCCACCGCTCAGCACTATCCCAACGCTGAGCGCCAGCCACGTAGAAGGATTCTCTACCAGATGCCTAAGCGCCAGCGTTGAGGGGTGGATTTGAGTGTCAACCTCACCGCTGGGCGGTGGACTCTTCATAGAACTCTCTGGCCAATGCTCAAGCGTCAACGCTGAGGGTTGATCCTAAGTAACGCACCCACCGCTGGGCGGTGAGTCACCGCTGGGCGGTGTACTATTGGGCCTGGGCCAATTTCTACTTCGATTGAATGAATTATAAATAGATTTGGACGACCTAGATAGTCTATCTTTTGGCAGAAAGGACGTAGAAACACACTTTTCACCCCTTAGAGGCGGATTTTGGATGTGAGAGCTCCAATCTATCAAATCTAGGGTTTATCTTTACATTCTTTTCATTATTTTCATCTAGTTTCACCATGTCTATGGTAATCTAAACCTCCATTGTTGTTGGGGAATTGATGTAATCCTTTTAAGCTCTCATATATTGAATTATTACTTTATTCATATGCTTTCTTTTATCAATTGTTAGAGTTTTTCTTTCATTATATTTGCATGCTTTGTTTAAGACATTATTCAATAGCATAATCTTTGATTCTATCTATATGGACACATGTGGGTAGGTCTAGACATGAGGGAATTCTCTTGGGAGCAATATTACCTAGACATAGGGATAGGAGGACCAATTGCCTTAAGCTTATGTGCGAATTATGTAATACATGATCAATTGCTAGGGAGACTAGACATAGTATATTAGTAATTATGAGTAGGTTCTCTTCACCAAGACATTGGGATTAGGGTAATTTAGAAAGTGGCATTAACTTGATAGAGAAAGTAGAATAAGGTAGAATTCTTAAATATATGAGAGTGGAGTAGGATGAAATCATAAACCCCAACAACATAATTCATTCATACATCATCTAACTGCGTTATCTTTTTGGTCAATTGATCAAAACCTTTGCATGCATATTTAAATTTCGTTTTTCATATAAAACCCTAATTTTCGTTTTCTCAAGTCTTAAAATATCAAGATATCACATGAACGTTTATGCCTAAGAGTCTTTATGGAAACGATACTCGGACTTACCGTTTATTATTACTTGATACGATTCGATACACTTGTCGAACCCTTAACACTTAACTAACTTTTTAAATATAGTCGTTGTTGTTCACAAGCATAACAAAATTTCAAATAAAACAACTAACAAAATCGAATGCATAGCGCACACAGTCGATTTTGATACATCTGCACATATTGAAATTTTTTTCAATGTAAAATCTCACATATCACTGTATTTGAAAATCTATGCAAAGCCTTTAGTCTTAATCGACTCTATTAACAATGGAGTCGACTTAAGACTTGCAGATTTGCCACACAAATTAAGTTCACAGAAGTGCATGTGGTTTTCTTCTTCAAAAATATATGTGTAATGCAACCAGAAATTATGTAACATATACAAGCACAGTAAATGTGCATTCACATATCAAAATCAACACAAAACATGTTCAATAAGATATCAATCAATAGGCAACAAAACATGTAACACATCAACAATACATGTGTTATTAATAATGTGTTGTCATCATCAAAAGCCAGAGTAACTAAAGCACTGTGAGATTAAGGTTAGCTAAACCAGTGCTTCCCTTATCAACAATCTCAACAATCTCTCCCTTTTTTGATGATGCACAATCATGGTTAATAAACAACCATGTTTGTACACAAAGAACTCATAAAATCAATATTATATCAAACAAACAGAATTAACTGATTTTATCCAGTATCAATGTACTAGAGCAAATGTATCAGAGCAAGTTCAAAGTATATTTCACCCCAATTACACTGAATAACGCATTATCAAGCAAACATTCACATATCAAGCAACATAAGCAGATTAACCAATCTTTCACAATATTTCTCCCCCTTTGTGCATTAGTAAAAAAGGTGTGCTTTCAGATATGTATATACTGATATCAAAAGATTAGAGATGCATCAGTAAAAAGAAGCAGTTTAAACATGCAGTGATGCTCCCCTATCACAGATATTCACATGAGAGATATAAGCTCCCCCTAGAATGTAGGCATGTGAAAAATCTATGCAAACAAATAATGCTCCCCTTGTCATTTTGCATACAACAAAATCAAGATTAGATGCACAATGCAGTCACACATATAACAGAGCATACAATCAGTTCGTATCAAGATTGTATCAGTGGTATGATTGCACAATTCAATCAAGCAAAGATACAACTATTAACAATCTCACAATATGATCTCATTGCAAAATAGTCATATAAGAATAAAGATATATTGAAGAAAACTGATATGAAGGGATTAAGAAATTGATAACCAAATTCCAATAACTGGAATTTATAGCCCCTATATGATCAAGTCGATTGAATTATTTTTCCAGTCGAATTCATTGCTTTCCAGTGAGTTTTGATTCCAGTTATGAATTCCAAAGTAATGCTTCCTGCAAAACCTTTCAAAATCTCTTGCAGATCAAGCAATTTGTTATGCAAGAAAATTAATCAAATAAGAAGTGAATATGCAAAATAAACAATGTAACAGTGTAAGTATGCATAATCAAGCATTCAAGCACTCAAGTAATCCTCAAATAAGAAAATTAATCAGAAATTCAGAGAACTAATCTTCACCAGGGAAAGTATTTCACTCAAGCACTCAAGCATTCAATAGTGTATCACTCAACTTTCAGGTGTATGGTGTGGTGTTTCTCTCTGTTGTCACAATGTCACACAAATTAATTTTGCCTTTCATTTAACCACAATCAAACATACTTACAAACAGCTTGTCATCACAAGGGCTTTTTCATGGCTTGTAACTTGGCTGGGCTAAGAAGGAAATTGGTTTTTTTGGTCAGTAAAGTTCCTTGAGTTAAGAGAGACATTGGTGAATTCTTCTTTCAAGAACAACTCTCTTATCTTTTTCCCAGCCTTCCCTTCTAGTGAGCTCTTTCTTTTTCTTCTTTGAATTTTTCTTTTCTCACCTTTTTCTTTTCTTTTGCCTTTTCCTGCTTTTCACTTGTTTTCCCTTTTGATTGCTCACTGCCTCGAGAGGTGGTTTGCCTTAGTAAAAGATTTTACAACAGTTTTTCCATCCACAATATACTTAGGCACAAAAGGACCATTCATACTTGCATCCCAAATTCCTCTATCCATGGATTAAAGAAATATTTTCATTCTAATATTCCAAAATGGATCATTTTCACCAGCAAACAAAGGTGGTCTGTTTGTCAATGCACCTTCACCAAAAGTTTGAAAATTGGAACCCATCCCTAAGTATATATTCGATTCAAAGGAAAACATAGTCGACTAGTTTTTCAAATATTTTATGAAAATCAGCTCTGGTGCCAATTGTTGGAAAACAGATTGGCTTCATTTCAACACCAAGACGGGGGGTGAATTGGTGAGGTTTCAAAATCAAAGTCTTTTTAAAATCATTTTCACAAAGTAGAAACCTTTACACAATTTCTTGAATCACAAGTAATAGAAATTTAAGTGCAGCGGAATATCAAAGTAGACTACGCAAATTACAAAGTCGACTGAATGTAAAAGAGTAAGGATAGAAGATTCAAATGCAAGTTTTTATACTGGTCCGGCCTCAATACCTACATCTAGTGTCCTTCCAATCCCAAGAAGCAAATGCACTATAATGGTCAAGGTTTTTACAACAAGGTGTTAAAGCAAAATTTTATAGAGACCTCCACGTCAAAAATATAAAACACTTCTCTAACCCTCTAACCCTCTAACCAAAATATAGGCAATTCACACAACAAGATTTGCAGCAAGATATCCCTTTTCCTACAAACTGCAATCCACTTTAAACAATCCTCAAAGTGTCCAGACTCCATGAGTCTATCCCTGTAATCACAACAGGTACAACAATCACTGTTTTTAAGAATTTAAGTAAATGAGTAAAAAGTTACAATAAGTGTCTTTTCTTAAAAAAATATGAACAAGCTTATCCTTTATTTTTTTTTACAAAGAAAAAACCTTTTATTATATATTTGTTAGTTATATTATGATAATAATAATAAACATAAATTTTATATATATATATATATATATATATATATATATATATATATATATTTGAAATTGGAAGAAAGTAATGAGACTGTAAGATTTTGGTCAAGAAAAATCTGAATAACATATTCGATTTAAAAATGATATTTACACATGATTTTTTTTTTAAAAGTATTTAACTAAGAAAATAATTCATTAAAATTCAAATATTTTTTAATATTTTGAAAATCTCAATAAAATCCTTTAAAAAAATTCCCACCATTACATTTAATAAGATTTGTTTAATGTTTAAATATATTTGATTGAATATCACAATATTTGTGATATCTTTAAGAGTATTTTAAATTTGTATTGATATTAAAAATATAATGTGTAAGAAGAATCTGAAAAGACAAAAGTTAATATCT
The DNA here is from genome assembly GCF_000741045.1 of Vigna radiata var. radiata. Lineage (NCBI taxonomy): Eukaryota > Viridiplantae > Streptophyta > Magnoliopsida > Fabales > Fabaceae > Vigna > Vigna radiata. The sequence continues at coordinate 707,915 of NW_014542731.1, forward strand.
CAAGGCCCAATTAGTGAAACTGTTCCCACTTTGCACTCCAAACCCGTGTTAAGAGAATAAAAAACTTCGCCTTTGATCTCCGACAGTTCACTCTCTCACCATTTCGAAAAATTTTCCCTTTTCTTCTTTTCCCTCTCGCCATGACCAACCCAATCGAGAGTGAAATCTCCGACGAAGACCTTAACCCTAGCGCCGCCGAACAATGCCAATCAAAGGACCCATCTTCCCCGCAAAAGTCTCCACCCACCGTTTCCCAATCTCCCCAAACTGAAACCCTAACCCTACCCGACTCCGATCCTCAATTTTCTAACACTAACCAAGATCATGATTCTATGATGCTTGAAACGATTCCCATAGTAACCGTTGACGATACAGAGCCTGATGACGCGGAACCCAATGTCCCCGGCGGCGCCATCGGAGGAGGCGGTACTGCCACACGACGCTCGGGCAAGAAGAAGAAAATGGGTAACAAGAGGACCGCGAAGGAGAAAAAATGGCGGGAGAAGATTCCGGGTATCGTCGAAACCCTAAAACCTATTCCCTTCACTCCTGCGAAAACCCTTGAATTCGATAAACACCAGAGCCTCTTGAAGCGTCTGGGGCTCTGGGAGTTTGTCCACGTTGAGTTCGATTCAGCGCTCCGCGCCGATCTCCTTGCGCAGCTCATCGCTAGCTATGCCCCCAATTATCGATGCGGCTACGTCAACGGGCTTAGGATCAATGTCAGCCGCGCCGATCTCGGCCGCGCCCTGAAGCTGCCGAAGAAGACCGTTGGCGCCGCTGCTGCCGTTGCTGTGGTCGATGATTCAGTAGACTTGAATGAATCTACTGCGTTTGTTGAGGAGTTAGTGTATCATTGGATGCTTTTGCCTTATGAGACTTGTATGATGGCTGGTGAAATTATAGGGTGGTTGGATTTGATCAAGGAGGGGAATTTCGAGAAGATTGATTGGGCAGGAATGATTTGGTGTATGGTTGAGAAGGAATTGAGGGCGCCGCAGTTGGTGAATTGTTATTATGCTTCGCATTTGCAGCTTATGATTAAGACGCAACATAAGGAGTTGTTGGAGATGGCCGTTGAGGTGGGGGAAGAGGAGAACGAGGTGAAGGAGGAAGGAGAAGAGGAAGATGAAGATGAGGAGGGGGTAAAGGAAGAGGTGGATGGGAGTGGGGATGTTAAGATGGATGAGGTTGATGGGGGTCAGGTTCAGGAGTTAGAGGGACGGTTTCAGGAATTGGAAGGGCAGGTTCAGGAATTCGAAGGGCAGGTTCAAGAATTGCAGGAGCACCACATTGAGTTGAGTCTTGGGCAAGACAATAATGTTGAGAAGGTTGAAGTGGAGAAGGAGCAGGGTGGACAGGAACAAATGATGGACTTTGAGCAGGTTAAGGACGTTGAAGAGCCTGGGATGTGGCTTATGGATCAAAAGAGCTGTGTGGAAGAGCCATTTCTGCGGCCCTGTCATGGTGATGTGAAGGGTCTGGGCTGTGAACAAATGATAGAAGAAGAGGGAGAAGATGGGCAGCAAGAAGAGGAAGGGGAGGAGGAGGAGGAGGAGGATGGAGAAGAGGATGAGCACGAGGGCGGGTTCCATCTCTCTCCAAAGTGTATTCCTATGGAGGGGATAGCTTCTGGGAATGGTCTCGCTCATGTGATGGATGCTGAACAATTGCCTTTTGGTTCTGGGATTGATCTTCGTGACAATCCGGTCGGGGATTTCCTGTCATCCAGGGATGAGTCTCAGATGATTTCTGGTTCATCACTTTTTGGTAATGGTCACAAGAGAGACAACCTTGGCCTGGATAATCATAACTCTCATCATTCTTTGAATGGCAGTAATAAGAGGCTGAGAAGTGATAGCCCGTGGAACACCAAACCAGTGGACTTTGAAACATGCATCGAACAGGTGGAACATTGGGTGGGGAAAGCTAGAATGATGTATGCCACAAAAGATCAGGCTTGCGAAGAATCTACAATGAATCAGCAACTCTTAATGAATGAGCTACAAAAGCGAGATAACTTGATTGAACATTTGCATAAAGCGAAGTTTGAGGAGAGTCAGAAAAGACAGATGGAGATATATAGGTTTGAGAAAGAACTTTATATGATGCAAAGCCTTGTCGATGGATATAGAAAAGCCTTGAAAGAAACACGAAAGGCTTTTGCTGAATATAGAGCACGCTATCCTCAGGGTGACGAACCACTCTACGCTGATGTTCCTGGCTCTGGGGGTCTTGTTTTGACTGTGGTGGAGGTGGAGAAAGAACGTCTAAAGAAAGAAGCAGAAGAAAGGGCGAAGTTAAGGGATTTTGTGATGGAGTTTGAAAAGAACTGTACTGATTTTGAATCTCAATGGTCTGGTAAATTTGAAGCTTACGTGAGTAGAGTTGAATCACTGAATGAGAGGGTTCTGGCTTTGGAGGAAAAAATGAAACAATTGAAAGAAGTGAATACTAATGGCAAGGTTTCTGATCCTGTTGAAAGTGCTCCAACTACTGAAGGAGAAACTGCTTAGTAAGGTTTAGCTTTTTCAGTATAATTCGATTAAATTTAGTTCATACCAAATTCAAGGCTGCTGGTTGCTTATGTTTATAATTATAATTATAATGTACAGAGCTTATTTTGAAACCAGGACCTTTAATTAGGGTAATTGTTACCTTTTATTATCTTGAGATGAAGTCACAAGTTATGGAAACTTATTGTGTTTTGCATTTCTCTGTTCTTTTATTCTTGCTAGCAATTTTAATTATGTTTGATGCTCACTTCCAGTTGATATTTCACCTTCTTCTGACCAAGTATCTTGTTGAAAAAATATGATCAGATAGTTATAGAAATATTAGAAACATTTATTTGTGTGATCTTTTGTCGGATTAATAAATTGATTTATTGGATAGTTGAATTCTTTGGAACGCCATGCATTATCAGTTACTGTGAAGGTTGTTAGTATATCCTGTGGTAGAATTTCGGTCTACATTCTGTTAAGGTTGATAGTATTAACTTTTAAAAATCAACAGAGACAACTATTGATGTATGTTTGTTATTAGTCACGTTTCATGATTTATCAATTTCGTCGACTGTAAGAAGGGAAACCTGATCTGTGATGTCCATCTTTTCAGTGTTCTCTTCAAATTTAGGCGTCAACATCAAATTAAATCCATTTTACATTACCAGCCCTGTTTCCTTGATGGCCAAATGATGGAAATTTGTTACCTTGAGGATAGTACCATTTTATCATTCCAGCTATTGAGAAGTTTAAGCCCTTAGTATAAACTACTACTAGAGGTTAATAGTGTGCATTATTAAAGTTGGAAAGAGATAACCCTGCTAGTGCCTTGACGTGCCCATTGAGTGGTACTTGAGGGATGGGTTGTGCATCTGTTTACAAAGTATTTTGAGAATTAGACGTATGTAAAAATCATAGTTTGCAACTAACTTGCAGCATGGAGTGATCTTTATGATAAAAAATTAAGTACCTCTAGTGGAATCTTATGTGATAGTATTCTGTGGAGGTTTCGTCATTCTTTTATTCATTGTTTGAGTTGTGGAAGGAAAATGAAACAGAAATATACCCAATGGTTTATTTGTTTCTCTTATCATTTTTTTTTATTTAAAAACTGATGTGAGAAACGGTTATATTAAGTTCTGAAATTTGTTTTGAAAACATTGTTTAAGAAAGTAAAATACAAGAACAGGTAGGAGATAGTTTCTGATTTTCAATTGTTTCTCCGTTATGTGCACAAAAGAAACAATAACTGTTTTTGTATGCTTTCATAATCCCAATCACCAATCCTCTGTATTATATATTAGAATAGGATGTTAAGGGTGTTGTCGTTCTTGTCGGAGTTGATGAAGACAGGAACTGTAGCTTCGGCTGGTAGACCTGACGGAAATCAATAGACTGAGTTAGGCATAAAGGGAATTTTCAAAACATTGTTCAAACCTTTTTTATTTTTTTTTAATTTAAAAAAAAAAACAGTAAACTTGTTTTGCAGAGGAAAAAGTAAACAGGCTGGACCTAATTATCACTTTTGTCTGGGAGCAGAAATAAGACGAAAATAAAATTTTAGATTCAGTAGTAAACAAGGGAAGGCAAATGATATTTGTATTTCTTTACAGATCCAAACAAAAAGCTTGCATTATTTTTTAGAAGATTGAACAGTGACTGAGTGCTGCAAATGCAAGGGAATGTCATGGGCATCTTAGTGTATATAGTGAAAAACTCCACGGGTTAGTTTACATGATATTGAATGGAATTAATTTTTTTCTTAAATGATGAAAAATGTTGAATAGGCATGAAATTGCTATAATGGAACAGTTGTATGAAAGGCTTTGCCCAGAGAATAAAGACTTTTCAAAATGTAATTTGTAAGGACAACAATACAATTTAGCGAATGATTAGAGTGGTAATCAGAAGCTTATAGTTCTTAAATAAAGACTAAAAATACTAAAATTGATCAAATGGTTAAAATTACATGCTCTACTATAGAAATTACCGAGGGCTCAAACTGGTGTAAATTATCACAATTCCAATGAAAAAAGTCCATTACAATCCACAGAAATATCCAGGAATTGCAACAAATATTTAAAATTAGGCATTTATATTTGAGATGGACGTCTGAATTATATTGCTAAGTCACTGGTTATTAATTTTATATATATATATATATATATATATATATTAATTATGTGATGAAGCTTTTTGGAATTGTTACTGTGCACATTTTAATAAAAATAAGTAATATAATTAATTTCTGTTAATTTAAAATATCAACAAAGAGTAATACTTCAAAAATATACTTCAATAAAAATAATGTTATTTATTACCACTACTATTATTATATTATGGCTTTAAAGTTATTAAATAGCTTTTAGCAACTAAATTTAATAAAATATATTAAGTATTCTGCATTAGTATTTAAAAATACAATAAAACTATAATGTTGTAAATATTTAAAATTAATGTTGTATTTTATAATAACTCGGTAAAATATCTATTAACTATCTAAGAAAACAAATTGTCATGGAAAATACTCACTTATCCATGTCTATATTAGTGACATTTGTCTTCTTTATTGGTTCTTTGGTCATTTTCAATTTTTGTTTTTCATTAATGTCCATGCTCTTATTGCGCTACCTGTTCATCCCTTTGGTTTTTTTGTTAGGTTTAATTATTCTAGTGATTTCCGTTTTTTTAAGTAGCATATTACATTTTCTTTTCATATTTCAATTAGGTTTTTAATTTTGAAAAGTTGAAGCAGCAAGGTTTTGTTGGTAGTATCAAACTAATATCGTTAAAGAGGTGTTACTTATTTGTGATTTTTTTAATTTTTTAAATATATTTTTAATTTTTATAATATTCTTTTTCTAAAAATAAAAAATTTATCATGTGATAAACTAACATTATACTATGTGGCAATAATAGTGTGATGTGACAATGACAATGTCATATATCACTTTGATGTTATGTCACGTGTCATTGCATTACTTTGAATTTGATTCTTATATTTTTATTTTATCTTAATTTAGTCATATTTTTTTTAAATTAAACAATTTTTTTCCTCTTCAAATTTAAACGAAATTTAATTTGTATATAAATTTTTTATAAATATTTTATTAAAATTGATATTTTTATTAAATATTTTTAACAAGATTAAATTTATTTTTATTTATATTTAGTTATTTATACAAATGTTAATTATGTTCTTTACATATAATGTAAGAGTTAAAAATAAAATAAAAATACTATTTGAGTTTTTATTTTTGTTTTTTATTCACTCAATTTTGTTATTTTGTAAAATTTTAGATTTTGCTTCCGTATTATGTTTACAAATTTATAAAAGATTTTAATTAAAGGGTTAAATATGTTTTTAGTCCCTATACTTTGGGGCGATTTTGGTTTTAGTCCCTATACTTTGGGGCGATTTTGGTTTTAGTCCTTCTTTCAAACTAAGGTACAATTTAGTCCTTCAACTTTAGAAAACTTTGGTTTTAGTCATTTTTACCAAATTTTTTTGACTTTATTTACGGTTTCAAACGCATTTCTCAGTTAACATTGAAGCAAAAATGTGTCAAACAGTGTAAACGATCCAAATGCTATAATGAAACGTGCTTGAAACAACAAATAAAGTTAAAAAAATTTGATAAAAAAGACTAAAACCAAAGTTTTCTAAAGTTGAAGGACTAAATTATACCTTAGTTTGAAAGAGGGACTAAAACCAAAATCGCCCCAAAGTATAGGGATTAAAAACATATTTAACCTTTAATTACATGACAAGAACAATTTTATATGATATCTATGTTTTTTGTCAAAATATTTTTTTTTTGTTGCATCCCAATCAAAGTTTTACAGAAAAAGTCCAAAATAGATATCTATGATGTGTGGCATAACAATTATTGTGTAAATAAAATAAGGCTATTAAAGAACTTTTTATTCATATAACACAAACGATATTTATAGGAATAACAGGTTGATCTTTGATTATTTTTCATGAACAACAATCATGAAACTGACATCATCATGACTGTGTTAAATATAATAACACACTAAAAAAACCGTTTTTACTTACAGCTAAAATTTGTATGTAAGATTGAAAATCTGTATGTAACGTAGTGTTACGTACGAATTATAAATAGATAAAAATTCGTATCTAAAATGGTCTTTGGTAATGTTAAATATGAATATATATGTATGTAATCACCTAACAGAGTAATATGAAAAGCTTGATTGTACAGTGTAATTTATTGGCAGGCCTCTAGACATATATATATATATATATATATAAGAAAAGATCCATCACATGCACATTGAAAACTTATATCTCAAACAAACATTTCACATTTAATACATAAATATTGTTTACATAAACATGATTGTCAATTATATAAAAGTACATTCTAATAGAGTCATACAAATAAATTCTTAACATTTCTAATGCTAATAATCACGATAATCATTTTGTTCATCTTGTAGTTGATCTTGTGGTTGAACATCATTGTTTGGCTGATTTTGTTGTTCATTATTTTACAGTTGAAAAAATTGTTGTGCAGCTGCGACTCTCCGAGGTGGAAGGTACTACATGATAACGCCAATAAAGTTTTGAAATTGTGAATTCATTTTGTCGAATCTGTTGAATATGGCTACACTTTTTGGTAAGCTCAGGGAACATGAATTGGAGTTGGGAAGATTGAAAGAAGAGGAGGAGACTGAATAGAAACAATCAATTGCTCTCAAAACAACCAGCAAGAAAGCCTCAAGGAGAAATGAGTCTGATGCAGATTCTGACACATATATTCCAAAGAAAGAAGTGATGAACATGATGGTAAAGAAGTTTACAAAAATTCATGAAAAATAAAAATGTTGTATCTGACTTTGCAAGAAATTCTAGAGTAGGAAAAAGGAATGCAAAAGCTACAATTGTCACATGTTATGAGTGTGGAAAGGAAGGACACATCAAACCTAACTGTCCAGATTTAAAGATGAAGCAGAAAGCTGATATGAAATACACTCAGGATAGAAGGAGAAGTAAGAAGAGGAAAACATACATTTCATGGGAAAATAATGATGAAGACTCTTCCAATGATGATGACCAAAGTCTAGAAGAAGAGACAAAATTATGTCTCATGGATGGATCAGTGTGCTCTAAAAGCAACAACAACAATTTTGAAAATGAGCCAATAGAAGTCAGATATGATCAACTACTGGGTGTATTTCAAGAGCTACATGCTAAGGCAATGAAACTATGATACAAGGTTAATCGATTAAATTCTAAGAGAAAAGATTTTGAATATAGAATAAATAACCTTGTTGATGAAAATGATAAGTTGAAAATTGAACTTGATCAAGCTTTACAATCTGCTGAAAATGCTAAAACAGAAATTAAAATTTTTGAGAAGGATTGTAAAGAATGTCATGTTCATGCTGAAAAGATTGAATATCTAACTAACAGACTAGCGAAATTTACCCTTGGTAGATCAAATTTAGAAGCTGTGTTAAGATCACAAGGGAGGGCAATTAATAGGTAGGGAATTGGTTATAAAGCTAAAAATGAAAGAGTTAACTCGAAAAAATTTATTGATTTGAGTAAACCTACAACTAATACCTGTTTCTATTGTAACACCATTGGCCATACTGTTAGAAAGTGCTATTATAGGAAAGTTGGTGTTTTGAAAGGAAAATTCAAGTGGATTTCTAAAAAACCAATTCTTGTAACTAACAAGAAAGGCCCTAAGTTCATTTGGGTACCTGCTTCAAAGCCTTTTGAAAGTTTTGCAGGAAAGTAAGCTGGACAAGTAGCAAACAAGACTCAAGGAGAAATGTCAAAAGATATATCAAAATTCTCCTGAGTATCATCTTTGGTAATATTTGTTGTTAAATCTTGTATTCATACATAATTGTTTTTGTCTGTGAATGTGTGTTGATGTGTGTGTATGATGTTTGGTTGTCTGTTTTGGAAAATTGGTTGAAAAACTGTCTTTATGACTTTTAACCGATTGCATTATTAATGAAATAAAGTAGACTTTATTTCCATGTTTGTCTGCTTTGTCTAAAACTGTGTTAAAACTTAATTGATTTTGAAAATAATTAAACCGATTAATACACGTATTTGTCTTTTGCTGATGTGTTGAAAATTATTTCATTGAAGATGAAATAAAAGAAATCGATTAAAACTCTACTGATTGAAAACTTGAACTTCTGAAGACAAATCAGGAAGTGAAGAGGACAAAAAGGACGAAGAATTCATAGAGATATCAGACTCAGAGTAGGAGTCTTAGGGTCCTAGCTATGATTGTTTTGAGTTTTCTTTAATGATGCTTTTATTTTGTAAGTATGGTTGTTTAGCCATCATTGATATATGATTGTACTCTTGGTTTGATTTAAGTGAAATGAAATTATATTTTGAAGTACAATCTGTGAATTAACAAGTTGATTAGTTGATTGAATTGATTAAATCTGCTGAATTTGTTGTTTGAATGCAACTAAACAATTCACTGTTACATTAATCTTTTTCATATTCATACTCAATTTGTGATACCTCACAATTATACTGCATATGGACTAATCCTCAATCTAGTTGAGAAGAAAGTTTATGCAGGTCTGATACTGATAAAAACTTGATCACTAGTATGCAATGGATCTTTCAATACCCTACAAAAATTAAATCGATTAGAGGAGAAGTATAATCGATTACTTTTCACGAATATGGTTTGAAACTTCCTACTACTAAATCATTTACTTTGAACCATTTATTTTGATCTCACATGTGCTCATTCATTATAAATCTCATTGTTTATTATCCACTGTGAATCTTTTTGAGTTTATGAATGATAACACTCAAAAGTTTTGGCTTCAAGCATTATTTGAAATACTCTGATATCTATTATATCATTTGATACATTGCTTGGAACTATTTCTATGATATATCTCAATCATGTTGCTCTGATATTGAACCTAGTGTTTGCAAAATTTTTGGAAATTATGCACATTGATAGGGGGAGCTTTACTATCTAATATTAAGTTTGATTACATATGGTATATGCATAAAACTGTATTTGCATATTGAATTACAGATTATTGACAGGGGGAGCATCTTTGTGACATTATAGTGAACATTTGTTGAACTGTATTTGCATATTGAATTACAGATTATTGACAGAGGGAGCATCTTTGTGACATTATAGTGAACATTTGTTGATGTATCTCTATTTTGATTCACTATCTCTGTGTTTAAATTATACATTGTGCAATAATTCCTTTTTTGCTAATGTCCAAAGAGGGAGAGATAATTGAATTTAGAGAGATAGTTAAATTTGGATGACATATATCTATGACTATGTGTTTACAAATATAGTTAAATTTGGATGACATATATCTGTAACTATGTGTCTGTTTGAAATTGCTTGAAATAATTTTTAGTCCCACACCACTAATAAGAAGAAAGGTAAAAGAGCTAGGAGTCAAAATTTGCACAAACACATTCACCACTAGACCAACTACCTTCACTGGAATTATAGCGCAAAAACAAATATTTAACATATACTTCATGCATTTCCTAATTTAAATAAAAACAATTATAATTAATTTTATCTACTAATTCAACACTTTTTAACATACAAGCACACAACCATAATAAATTATTTTAGTATAAAAAAAATAAAAATAATTTTATTTTTATTTTCTATTGCTTTTACATTTTCTACACATACATTAACATGACAAAATTTGTACAACTTCAAACCAGTTTTCAATTAAACCACATATATAATTCCTAACAACAAAACTTAACAAATTTAAATTAATATATTGCAAAATTATACAAAATCAATTACAGTTACAAGTACTTGTATTAAATTGTACAACAATGTGTAAAACATCAATTTAACAAACTAATGTTCTTCTACTAAAGTGTACGACAATGTCAATACCATCTAACTATTTCTGTCCCTTTTTCTCCCATAACCGATAAATGGGGTTCTAATAACATGACCCTTGAACAATCTTCGTGGTCCAATGATAACGGTTTGAAACACCGTTATTTGCTATGTGATTTTGATACTAAAAGCACCCTTTTTTCACTTAGAAACTTGCTTGGACTCATGTGTTTTCAATAAATTGTGTGAATAAGAGAGTTGAGGTTGATTTAAACAATTTTCTAACAAATCCCCCTTGTTTTGGCAGAAATTGAAGGAATACTGGAAGAAGAAGTGAAAAGTATAGAAGATGGAGCTCAAAAGGGGTAAAAAAAGGCACCAAGAAGAGGGAAAACCCAAAGCCAAGGTGATAGGAACGAGAAAATCACCGCTGGTTGCCCGGGCGGTGGCCCCGACGCTTGGGCGACGAACGCTCGAAGCCTGGGCATCCAAAACTGACACCCAAGTCCAACATGAACCCTAATCCACGCTTGGGCGAGCTCCCTGCGATGCTTGAGCGTGATTTCACGTGGATCGGGCCCTGATTCTGCTTTGATTTGATTCTTTTGGACCGGGCCACATTCTGGAGCACTTCTGACACTATTTAAAGGACCCTGGGGCTCTAGGTTTTGAATCCCTAGCAGAAGAGAGCATAGCAATACACTCCTAGGTAATTCTTAGTCTTTTTTTTCTTTCTTTCTTCCATAGTTCATAGGGTTCCACCATGTCTTTGGGGAACTAATTTCTAATTGTTGTTGGGGAATGATGTAACCTTGTAAACTCTCATGTATTTGAATTGATTCTTAATTTCATATGCTTTTTTCATTAATTGTTAGAGTAATTTATTTTACTGCTTGCTTATACAATAGCATGATCTGTGATTTACATGAGTGCCGACAGGTTTCTTTCAATTCAGGTCCTTGTTAAATTACTCCTAAGGGTTATATTGCTCAAACATGAAGGTATGGGCCTTAGTCGTCTTAACCTCTTGATCTTCACATCTTTTTGCCAGGAATGCTAGGAATTGTATGAACTGGTAATTAGGGACAAGCTTATTTACCGAGACATCGGGTTTAAGTGTTTTAGTGAGGGACGTTGGCATTAATGAATAAAGAAGAATTCTTATATACATGAGAGGGAACTTGGTGAAATCTAACCCCAACAACATACTCATCTCATATAAATCAACCTCCATTCATCTCTATGCTCTTTTGCCATTGATCAATTTTAATTTGCTTTATTTTATTATTTTTGCAATACAAAACCATGATCTCTTTTACTCTAAGTCTTAATTAATCTTGTTTTCACACAACTGTTCAATGCCGAGAGTCCTCTGGGATACGATACTTGGTCTTACCATTTTATATTACTTGTGCGACTCGGTACACTTGTCGATTTGCCCCAACATCCAACCTTTATTCGCATACACATATTACTTTGTGTCAGAGCGGCTGCAGCGGAATGGTTAGCGTGGAATAACAAACCAAGAGGGGTTTTAATATAAACATGTGCCTTTTAATTTCTTCTCAATTTATCTTACTATGCAAATAATAAATATAAATAAAATCGTAAGGTTGAGAGAAATTTGCACAGATAAATTTTATATTGGTTCGGATCTTACCAATCCTACGTCCAGTCGCTTATCTCAAATCAAGATAAACAATTCACTAAGCACAAAACAATTACAAACTACATTCACAAAGAAACAATTTGTAAAAGTTTAGAAACTACCTCTCTTGATACCACAAGAGATGAACTTGCACCTCCTTTGAATCTTCACAAAAGATGAGACACCTCCTCCGAATACTTCACGAAAGATGAAACACCTCCTCTGAATACTTTATGAAGGATGATCATCTTCCACACACCTCCTTAGACATACCAAGGATGAACCGGTTATTTCCTCTCTCACCGTAGCAGCACTTCACCAACTCCACAGACAAGAGTTTCACAAGCCGAACAAGAACACACACTTCTCAAGAGTTTCTGAGTTCTTAAGCACATGAGAAGAGTTGCTTTTGATGGAAAATGAGAGCCTATTTATAGACTCAAGAAAATACTCCTCCGTTCTTCGAAACTGGCCATTTAACGCTTTTAATCGATTCATACAAGTGTTAATCGATTAAAATGAGTACAACGACTAGTTTTCAAAAGTAGAAAACTCCAACGGTCACTTTTAATTGATTAAATGAATTTTAATCGATTAGCTAATAGATTAAAATGAATTTTAATCTATTAAAAAAGTAAAAGTTGAGTATTCAACTTTTACTTGTTTTAATCGATTAATACTAGTTTTAATTGATTAAAACAATGCGTTTTTGACTCTTAATACTAATTACAATTTCTGAAAGTATGTGGAATCAAAACCAATGAAAATTTAAGTCCTAAACAATAAACTACAATTATTACAAAAGCTTTTAATAACAAAAATAAGTCTTCAAAGGATCTTCATGAATCTTGATATATCTTGACTTGATCTGGGCATCATAAAAACTCCATCTTCATCATTTTGCTAACACTTTGGTCTATATGAACCTTATCTTGAACTTGCATGTTGTCGTGTTGATGTTCAACCAATGTAGCATTACATCAAAAAATGTTATCTACTGTAGGAAATTCGCACTCATCGATACTTGCACCAACATCTTTGTCCACATCATCCGTAGGTTATTATTTAGTCCTTTCTTCAACCAATTTTTCTAACCTAGAAATAGAAACTTTGAGTTCACGAAGAACCCTTTCTTGCTCTTGTACAAAATGGATAAGGTGTTACTTGTCTTTACTATTTTGTTTCTTAAATCCCACACCATATTTCTTAAATGTTTTTTTGACAAAAGGATAACACTATTTTTCTTTCAACACACCAACATCAACAACAACCTAAAAAATAAGGTAACAATTCATTAAGGGAATAAAATATTATAAAGTACAGACAACAAAAAAGAAACAAATACTCATTGTCGCCTTTTGCAAAACACTTCTAATAACAATGTCATCTACTTTGACATTAATTCAATGCAGCAATCACGAAAATTTTGTTATCCGAAAATTGTACTTTGGGTTACAAGTGAGAAAATGATACAAAAAACCATAATTGAAACATTAACAAAATCAAACAACTAGTCATACATAATCGTACAATATAAAGAAATTCAATTTCAATGATAAGTACATAGATATCATTTACCTACAACAAGTAAATGCATCCAACAACATGGAAGTGAGTTCTAATTTTTTTCTTTCTTTGATGCTATTAAAGCATTACACAAGATCCCTACCAAATACTCATAAATTAAACTAACCAAATTATATTTACCAACACAATCGAAGTTGTCAACAATGTTAAAAAGTATCGGAAAAACTATTTCATCATGGTTGGTAACAAAAACTAAGATATCCCTAACAATATAAATATTGCAAAAATGTTTTATAGGAACATTTGGATGTTCTTGCAAAAGAAAATCATAAATGACATTGTTGACGGATTGACAAGTGTACCAAATCGTACAAGTAATATAAATGGTAAGACCAAGTACCTTTTTTCCCAAGAGACTCGTATGGCTTCCTCGTTCGCGTGAATTAAAATAATAAGACTTGAAAAATTAAATTTAATAAATTGGATTTGAGGATAAAA